>NC_134836.1:27716708-28017744 GCF_004210375.1 Tachypleus tridentatus
GTTGGACAACGGTAAGTCTACGGAATTACGATGCTTGAAATCAGAGGTTCAGTTACTGTCAGTGGATACAACAAATAGTCTGGTGTAGCTTTGTTATAAGAAAAAAACACAAACAAATTTGACAAAGAATCAAGTAGAATAATACACATTTTGCCTCGCTTCGTGCAGTCTTTTCTGGGAGAGCTTGGCTTGCCAAACCTACAAGTGTATGCTCACATTGCGATACAACCTAAAATCTTGTTAGTAACATGCAAACGTGCCTTGGATATTTATGCAGGCAAAAAACTGCCAAAACTCGCCATTGAATTTGACCTTGAGTTCAGAAAGCAAAAATTACAAATTTATTTCTACTGGCATATCAGCCATTATTAACAGACAAAATCAGTCAACAGTGTTCTAGGATTTTATCCGTTGACCTTCCATTGCTTATCTAGTGAGTATCATGCGATCTGCACATCAGCAATTCTGCTTCGCTCATTAAATAAATCAAATGCATGTTAAAGGCAGCGCATCAGTGTCTTACAATTAAACATAACTCGATGGCTCAGAAAGTGATGGTCAAACTTCTTTCAACTGTTGGTTTACTGGTCAAGCACTTGTCTGACATTATGGTGTGGCTACCTTATGATATCCTAGATACAGTCTATTGGGAACCAACTTGGAAAACAAAAACATTAGTTCCTTCCAGTCATTAATTTTCCCAACCAAATTAATATTATATAACTACTGGCCAAGCAGTTAACTCCAGTGATAACAACTAAAAACAACATATCTCGACTGACCAGTAGAGCAGTCAAACTGTATATCTACTGACACTACTTCGTATTATTTTTCACAGACTACTACATTTCATAATCACAAATGATGTGATAACACTGATGACAAGCTGCTCAACCACTTCTCAGGAGGCTTTTCACTGAAATAGAACGTCACCTTGTCGATGTAGTATACAATGGGCATCACATATCAACTACAATCCATGGTCCACTTCACTGAAGTGTCAAAATATGACCATTCTAGTCAAAACAGATTCTTTAAATAATGCAGTTACATAGTATAACCACACTCATTTACTAGGTGTAAGCTTTCATTGTGCTAATGTTTTACGTAAATCTCTTTTAATGGATACTTGATTTACCAAATAGTTGACAGGCGGATTCATGTGCATTAAGTACTGGGGAACACTGGTGCTTTATATATTTCTGTGAATACTGCAGTGCACGTGTACTTGGTAGAAGGCAGTGGTAGCTGTACTGCTTATCTGAACATCAGGAAATTCGGATAATAATCAGGTGATTCTTGCTTAAATGTGTTATATATGAGAGGTGCCAATCCTAGTCAATGCAATACCATTATATATATGGCAGATGCTAAACGTGGTCAGTATGACAACATAGTATAAATGAGAGATGCTCATCATGATCAGTGTAAAACGATGATATATGACAGGTGTTCATCCTGGTCAGCATAACATCATAATATATATATGTGTGTGTGTGACAAGTACTTATACTATTCAGTATGACACACACTCATCTTAGTCAAGGGTTAAGAAATGTAGCAAGACTCCATTTTACAGTGTGTGTCATCTGTTCAGACAAGCTACCAAAGCCTGCAGACAACTGAGTATCAAATTTCGCATCTTGATCTATATATGTTAAGATCATTCCAGGTGTCTGGAGTCCTTCCATTATGCCCCTCGAGGTAGATTTCTGTAAGTGGTGAGGGGAACTTCCAGAGAAGATTCTCTATTTACAGTTTACCTCCTCTGGGATCTGAACATCTACCCACATGTTTCCCATACGTGGCGACACGTGAAGGGGAGAGAGGATCCTCGTAGTTGAGGGTCCAACCCCAACATACCACTTTGACCTTGAATTACTCTGGATGGGCGACCTTGGTTCGTTCTCAACAGATGTTGTGAGCACTGTGTCTGATGCTGGTGTTTGTGTATAATACTCACGAAACCCTGGCATTGCTGTAGTGTCTTTGTTTGGCATTGCAGTGCGTCCCCTTGTAGAGCTCCATCGTGGGTGGGGACAGTGGGCACTGAAATGTATACCATTTACTATGGATACCCCTATCCATGAAAAAAAGTATAAAAAGCAGCTTATCGGAAAACGAAAATGCATGTACGACTCTATTGTACAGTTACCATCACAGTCAGATTATGTACCTTGATTTCTAATTATGTATTCCTTATCTAAGAAATACTTGGGACACATGTCTCCCTATTTTATTAAAAAGGATTAGAGGGTCGTGCTGGCTCCCCCAAATTCAGTTGAAAAGTTGCACTCTGAAGACATTTTGTTGAAAACATCAACCCCACAACATACCAAACTTCTCCTGAATTCAAAGACCACTGGGGATATACCAATCAAGGTTACTCCCTATGCCACTTTGAAATATTCTAGAGGAGTTATACTTGAGAGAGATTTAAAGAACATTCCCTAGTCGGAGATTCTTGCTTTTTGCTTTCATAAGGATCGGAAGGAGGAAGTTGTCCCGACTAGGCTACACATTGGACACAGTTTTTAACTCATCGTTTTCTTTTATTTGGGACTGATGTAACAACGTGTGGTCTGTGTCACACTTAACTCACAATAACCCACTTTTTACTGTCGTGTCGTCGTTACGACTGTGAGCGACGGCACCATTTTAGATATGCTTTTGCCATGAGAGCAGTCATGACGTTGTACAGTATCATTAGCGATGGTGGCACTGCTCACCTCATTTGTGTTTTAAAATTTTTAAGGGCTATTGGCCTTTTTAATTCTATTTAAGTTTTTAATTCGAAACTTGGCCTTTGTTTTAACGTGACTCTTTTTACATGTTTTAATAATTTTATTCGTATTTATTATTTTTTTGACAATTGTTTTGTGCAAAAAGCTTAATTACTTTGCGCCAATAAACATCATCCAACCAACCAACCTGTACCTCATGATACATTTACTGGTGAATCCATAGTTGTAGATAAATTATGTTTTTGTGTAACCTACAGTTGTCTTGTTTTTCATCAGTTTTGTAGTTAGGGAGTTTTACAAAGTACTTATGATTTCAAATATCAATTGCATATGAAATTACAGTGTGAGTCACTGAGGAGAAGCAAGTAATCAAAACATTTCATTACCAGATGAAATTACATTAATAAGATGTATATGCCCTCGCTTTTGTACATTGTGAGTGTAAACTTGAACTGAATCCAGATGAGGACATGCAAGTCAATCTGTTATATTCTGATACGTAAAATTGTTAGGAACCTCGATTCACAACCTTTGAATTGCAAATGAATTCCATCACCGAACATGCATAACCTAAGAGTTGATGGTGGAAGGTGTAAACTAGTTGCCTTGTCTCTATTTCGTCACGTCAAAATTAAGGACGGTTAGCGCATTTAGCCCTCAAGCAGCTTTGCACAAACTTTAGCAAACAAACATTTTTTAGAACTTTTAACACAAGTTACTTTCCGAAATAATAGATGTAAAAAGCAAGTAATCACGTGCTGTAACCCCTCCGTCACGTAAGACTGTTCAAAGCCACAACAGTTTTGCATTTGAAAGTTTGGCCTGGTAATATTACTCTATTCGGTCTTTAATCTGACTTTTGTTAATAATAATGGTTGGAAGGCTTAAAATTCGACCGAAAATATCATTAATAACAAAGTTTTTCAACTGGGAAAACTACAGGTGTTTACAAATAAGAATATAAAAAACATTATACTCCTCCCCCAGTAGCACAACAGTATGTTTGTGGACTCACACCACTAGAAACCCGGTTCAATACCCATGATGGGCAAAGCACAACTAGCCCAATGTGTACCCTTATACTCAACTTTAAAAACCGAGAAATAAGAGTTCATATAAATAACTATGCTCATTAGTAGGTGTATTTTTATTTTTGATTTCAGTGAGCAATTTGCTCTGATCAGAAGTTGATATTAATCTTAAACACTAATAACCTATATTAGTTACTTTATCTGATTAAGATTTCATTGTATAGCGTTAAATTTAAAATGAGCGTCATAAGGGCAAGATATAACAGAAATCTGCCGTGATTGATTGCGACAAGTTGTGTGGTTGTTTTGAACTGATTTAAACAAAAACTGCAAAAGCTCTCAATGATCCGTTTCCTTATACTTCAACAATTTTATTTTTTTATCTCTCTGTGAAACTCTTTACCAAAATTCCAAGTGTAGTGGAAACGTGTAATGTTAAGTAAAACATTTTTTTGATAAGAATGAAATAGTATTTTAAAACAAAAACACTAAAGAAAAACTAACGGTATTTACAAACATATTCAATACGTCATGCCGAGATTGCGCACTGTAACTTTAGCCCTTTGAATGCTGCTGCTTCAACAGAGCGCGGAATATTTGCGATCTGTACAGTGTATACAGCATATTCCCTTTTAGCTACTGTAGACGGGGCGTACCGAATATGGCGAATCAGTAGTTTTTGTTTCGAAGTTCGCGCAAAGGAATCAGTAGTCAATGGGTCAAAATATTTCTTGTGATATACTGTTTTGATGCGTATGTCGTGGGTTTAAATAAACGTAAGTTTGGGTAGAGCGTGATCTAGAGATTAGCGTGGATCAGACAATAGACTGTTCGCATCTTATTAATTTCAGAATAAATAACGCATTTTGTTTTTGGTGAGTTATAAATTCATTGTTCGATTTAAATAGTCTAACAGCTGACAGTGGGTATTGTTAACTAGCTACCATTATTAGTAGCCCGGCATGACCAAGTGTGTTAAGGCGTTCGACTCATAATCCGAGGGTCGCGGGTTCGAATCCCGGTCGCACCAAACATGCTCGCCCTTTCAGTCCTGGGGGCGTTATAATGTTACGGTCAATCCCACTATTCGTTGGTAAAAGAGTAGCCCAAGAGTTGACAGTGGGTGGTGATGACTAACTGCCTTCCCTTTAGTCTTACACATAGCACTCGAGTAGCTTTGCGCGAAATTCAAAAACAAACAAACCATTATTAGTTCAAAATTTAACAACATCAATACCCAAATACCCACACAGTCAAACTTGGAACTTGGAACTTCAAAATTAGGAACAGCTAGTACATATATAGCTGATATACTTTTAGTGAATAACCAAAACTAAATATCGTATCTCATCGTTTAAAAATAATTTTTTTATTCTTTGAAGATATAACTTCATAATAAACTGCAATTTTGCATCAGACATCTGTGCGCCTCGTGTGTTCTTACTCTTAGCAGGTGTGTATAAATATAAGCTGATGCTATTGGTCAAATTGCAACTATGTTCATAGATGCTGTTACATGGATTATTTACATGCTTCAAGCCAAACGTTACGTTGAGAACTGTTAGTTATTTAATATTGATTTGTATTTTTCATTTACTTTTGGGTGAGTTATTCTAACTTTCATAAGATAATAGCTGCAGGGTTGTTTTACTTCAAGTCTGGCTCACACAAGTTCTGGTAAACAGGTTGCTTGTTGTTTTTTTTTATAACATTAGTTTTAAGACATAACAAATTTGATTTATCAAAAACAGAGTACAAGATTATGACCACTTTTTTCTGCAAATATTTGTGTGTAAAATCAGAAGTAATAAAAATACTTTTTCTCTCTTTTTCTTCCCGTAGAAATGAACGCCAAAAGTACAATAACAGAGGTCGAACTACTGACTGCGAATGGCGAAAGTACGTGTACCACAGGTACTGAAGAACTCTGGAAAAAGTAATGTATTAATAATGTAAAGTTCTGTACAAAATGACGTAGGATTCGCTCATAAAGAGGTTGAAATTCCCTATACTATATTATCATTGCGTTGTAGTTATAAGAATTGTCTTAGTTTTACACAGCCAAAATTCTCGCCTCAAAAAGTTTGTTTTAAATCAAACTTGGAGATCAAGTTTAAAACGTTGCGTAATCATAATGATTTTTATTTATGAATTTAAAAAACTAAACTATCCTACCTTTTTCGTTAGTTATATTAACAGACATTCATTTATATATTAACTTAAAATTAATTAAACTAATAATTATATGTGTTATTATCATAAAAATTATATACGTAGTCAACGAATTTTCTGTTCATAAATTTATGTATAGTAACTAAGCTAATTCAATCTAATTATACAATTAAGTAAACGATTATGCTTACTATTTTAATAATAATTTCAAATTAATGTACAGTAATAATGTATGTTGCATTTATCACGAAAACAAGTTCATAATTTAATTCTCTATTAATCATTTTAAAGTGCATTCATTAGAAAAAAATAGGTAAGGAGCTAAAGAGCGTTCAGTATGCAACTTGCATATAGTGATGTACAATTGTAATAAGTTTTTGCATTAAACTCAAACGTAAAGTATATTTTAGAAAATAATTCAGACAGAAATCAGAATTTTTAAGTATTACCTAGGCTTAAATATATTTAAAATATTGAGTTAATTATCATGATTTAGATAACTTTTGCACTGTACACTGTGTAAAACTGTTCTATTTGTACATTAGTTTAACTTTTAAATTTGTTCCTATAATCATAGTTGATAATTAATATTTTTAATAGAGATTATATAAAAAAAAAAGATTAATTAAGATGCTGTCAAACAGTTTGCTAATACCAAGAGCATCTCGAATACTACTTGGTGTGATATATCTCAGCCAGCCTGAAGAATCTTGGTATTAGACAAAAAGCTGTGTTGGCACTGGATACAGCTGATATAGTGTGGCTGACATAGTATTATTCATTACAGTGTAATCTGAAGTCCTTGTTGATAATTACAAATGTACTTTTCTTCTGTTAATGTTGTGGTCACTTAACTCTCTCTGGGATCAAGAAAACTACCTTGCTGGTTTACCAGTTCTTCTGTATAATGAGCAGGTTAAATCAGGAAAATTATACTAAGTAACACAAAATGTCAAAATAAGTAAATAGTATAGTCCTTATCTTCATTTTTCTATGTTGTGACAAGTAAGGGAATTAATAAAATGTTAGACTTTAGTAACTCAGTAGGATTCATACCATAACAGTGTTTACCAAACAGTTTAAGATAAATAGCATGTTAACCACTGTTTTGTTTGTCATATCCCAACAATAGAGCTTTGGTAATGGAAAATAGGCCTTGTTATCACTGGATATACAGGATACATAATTATACATTCTTTCTACTTTTTCCCAGAAGTTATATTAATATATTTCTTTCTTTGAATGTTTCAGAAAAGAAAAAACGATTTGGATGGCTACTTTTATTGTTGGAAATCTTTGTTTGTATGCTGCTCGTTCAGTTTTACCAATTTCAGTAGTATCCATCTCTAAACAATATAATTGGAGTAAGACAGATACTGTAAGTATTATATTTAGAAGCTCAGGACTTTAGTTGAAAATTTTCAGTTGTCTGAAATTTTATGTATATATACTTCTTTTTTAAGGTTTGTCTATTGTTATGCACAAAGTCACCCAATAGGCTATTTGTGCTGTGTCCACCTAGTATGAAAACCTTGTTTTTAATGTTATAAATCTTCAAACTTACCACTAAAGAAGTGGAAGTATTGTTATAAACATGAAGACAATGGTTAGTTAGTGTAAAGAGTTTTCATTATTAAAATAAAACATAATGTAAAGAGTGCTTATATAAGGAAATATTTTGAAGGAAAACTTCTGGATGAACTGAATAACACCATTCCAAAATAAGAATGACAAGTGACTGATACAACATCTGGGAAGTGTAGAAAATTGTACATTTTAACTTTATTTACTTATTAATGTTTACCTTTAATTTATTTTAATTTTCACAATTCATTGTTCCTGTTGATTTTTTTTTTAATTTGTAAAAGCATTTAATATCTTGAACCATTTTTATGTCAGTTTTTGCTGCCTTTCTTTCAGTAGAAATGTAGCATAAGATTGAATTCAGCTATAGCACAACATAGTTCCAGTCCACATACCTAACATTAACTCATATAAAACATTATATTCTTACAAAAGAAACTTGTGTAACTTGATAATGAGGAATACACTTTTAAGCAAATAAAAATTTTGAAACAGCTTAACTGGGAAACAAAAAACTTTATTCTATCAAGATTTTGTCATTCTCAGGTGCAAGTAGTTTATGGAGATACATGAGTACAGAACAAAGGCTGAATATTGTTTCACAGTGTAATTTAGGTTTCTTGACACTGGGGTGTTGATCGAGGGTGGAGCTGTTGTATTCAATTAAGGTAGCTTCCTTTATTTTGCATTTATTGGTCTTAGGTTTTAATTCAAAATTACAGTGTTTTGTGAAGATATGCTGTTTTTTTTTTTAGTTGCAATGATGGTAAACCTTGTGTAAGTTTAATCCTTTTTATTGATCCAAAATTAGATAAGTTCAAAGTTAGGGACGGCTAGCACAGATATTCCTCATATATCTTTGAGAAACTTTCTTAAAAATAAAAGCATCCTTTTAGCAAAAATACTTATTTTACTACTTCAAAATCAGTAACAACTAGCACAGATATCTCTTGTGTCTTTGAGAAATATTCTAAAAAAAGCAAAAGCCATATTACTTATACAAATTACCAATTAATTTCTTTCTGTAAAGGAAAATAAATATTTATTGAATGTGTTACAGTGAGACAAACCAATCAACTTAAGTCTTCAATACTTTTCAAAAACTATATTTTTTGTCCAGTTCATTTCATAAGTTCTCTGTTTTAAACTGAAATCATAAATAAATTACTAAAACATATCTTTTTGGGTAAATACTTGTGTATAGTTTGTCATCAATAACATGGTTATCTTCAATGTAGATATTGGTTATTACAGTATAAATAAAATAAATCTGACAGCATAGCATGTCCACAGAAGTAATCTGACATATTTGTTTCATTTTACGTTAAGTAGCAGTCTATTATTTTAATACTTTGTACTTTGTCATTATTTTAAATAGGGTATTGTTCTCTCCAGTTTTTTCTGGGGTTATGTCCTGACACAGGTGCCTGGGGGATATTTGAGTGACCACTATGGAGGAGAGACTTTACTACTTTTGGGAACAACTGCTTGGTCACTTCTGACATTTTGTTTGCCAGAAACTATATGGTTTAGCCATCATGATTCCAGGGGACCTGGAATTTTTGTCATTTTCTCTCGAATAGCTACTGGGGCCTTTCAAGGTTATATTTAATGTTCAAGTGTTGAACATTCTTATTAACGTTTATAAGGTATTTTTGTGCCTAGTAATACTTAGATTAGGGTAAAATGTTATAATCAACACCATTTGTGTAGCATGTTAATATGAAGACATAATTAGGATAAAATCATATTGTCAACACATCACTTGGGTTGTATATTAATATACTGAGATGTAATTAGGGGAAAATGATATGGTTAATACATCACTGATGTAGTATATACTGATGAGCCTTGAACAGGTGAAACTACAGTATACAGTAGAGGATACAGCCAATCAAAGAAAGTATTAGGCCACTACATCTAGGATAAAATTGAAAATTTTATCTTTGAAAAAAAGTAGTCTGTAACACACACACACACACACACACAATATTTGGAAGCTGTTGAGAAGTATGCAAAGACTATGGAAATCTATGTTTTTGATAGACCCACACATTATTCACAAAATATTTTCATTTTCTGATCAGTGTGGCGCAGATAGCCTCGCTGCTTTGTGCCATAAAACACTAAATCAATCAATCAATCAACTGATCAGTGTTTGAAACAAACTGCCATATATCTAAATTGCTTCATTTATTGTTCAAAGACATGTTTAGGAAAAACTTTCTACATTTTTTGTGTTTAAACATGCAAAAATAAATTAGGCAATTATTCAATCTTCACTGGTCACCTGTTATTTGCTGTATTCCTTTTTTTGAAAAAAATGGTCCTTAGCAAGTTGAAGTAATATGTTTCTGAGAAATTAACAAAGCAGATTTGAAATCTTGTGAAATTTAGATGAAGGAAAGTTTTATACCAAAGGAATATTTCTTCCATCTACTTGTTAAAGTCTGTTCAAATGAATTATTGTTAAGAGCTTTTGAAGCAACCAATAAAAATAGAAGAAATGATTAAATATATAGTGTAATATCTTTCAGTATAACTGAAAACTGTGTATCCTAGTAAATATAATAATAACAATTAGCCTCAATGTACAGTTAAACCAAATTCTAATTATTCCTGTAACATTTAATAATGACTTAAAATTATTCTTACTTGATAAAATTTTCCTTTTCACTAGGTTTTCATTATCCTGCTGTGACCAGTATAACTGCCAAATACTTACCTACATCTGAAACTACTTTTTTCATTAGTGCAACTAGTTCTGGGGCTACACTTGGGTAAGAATATTGTTTTTCTGTGTGTTTTTCAACTAATAATCCTTCAGTGTACAGTTATTTTAGGTACTCAAAATAGTAACCACCAACACATCACTAGATGTCAGTAGTAAATTAATATCAAAATGTTGATAGTTTAAAATTATTACCAACACATCATTAGTATAGAATGTTAACAAGGATGCATAATCAGGGTAAAATTTAACTGCCAACACATTATTGTGGTAATATATTAATACTAAAATATAATAATAATAAAATGTTCTGCTCAACAAGATTGTAAGGTCATTAAACATGTGCCGAAAACTATTATCAACTATATAGTAATGATGAATTATATGTTTAATAAGTAAATGGACTAGTTAAACTAAATGTGCTATAACTATGATCATATCAGCTGACTTAAGTGAGATAAATTGCATTGAAGTATTATCATACGAGGAAGAACAACGTGAAATAAATAGGGTAAAATGTGATGGTTAACATCTCATTAGGGTATTATAGTAATATCAAGACATAATCCCTATTCATAAAGGTTTTAAATTTTTTATGCTCTAATCTCAAACATTCTAAATCCATTTGAAGTTACATGCTGAATGAAACCTGAGGTTTTTTTCTGTACATTTTCTGATCAAGAAACATATATACTGTTTCTTAAGATAGATACAGTGTATTCTGCCTGGTCTTGTGCAGAGTATTATCTTGTATCTGTCACATAGATAGTTCTGCATTTTATAAAGTGCATATTGTGCTTTTAATTTTTGTTTTTAAAAGAAAGATTTTACTTCCTTTGAAAACAACATTTTGTTTTTGATATTTAAAGCACTAAGACTTGCTAACAATATTATGCCCTTATTTATCTACTAATTGCTACATGTTTATTTCATATTACTTTTACTTACTCTCCACTATTCTGATCAGCCACTCCTCTTTTTCTGCTGTTTCTTTTAAGGAGAGTGTTTTATATTTATTCACACTTCAAACGATATCTTGTCACTTTCACTTCATTTGTTACAAATCACCACACTTCTTTAAATGTATTAGATTTTCAAACCACTAATTATCGTGAAAATTAACTGCCTTGTTAACTATTGTATTTTGTTAGTTAAATATGTGAAAGGATTAATTGTCAACAAAATATTAGTGTTAAATTTGAATATAAAATTATAAATAACATTTAAAGTACTTCTTGTTTGTATTGGCTTATAATTATTAGAGCTGTTTCCTTCATATAAAATTTCATATTACTGGTGTTACAACATACACAGATATGTTATTTTAAGTAATACATTAACTTATATCAGATACATCAGGTTTTTCAAAATAGTTTCAATATGTATTGCCATATTTCATAAAGGTTACTAAAAATATATGAAATTCAGTTTATATTTCTGACATATTAATTCTGAACCTATAGAATAATAAGCTGAAAGTTAATGTGAAATGCAAGCAGAGTGAATAGTACATATGAGAGAGAGAAGGAAAGAGGTCAACTTATGTTATTTTCATAACTTTTCCAATAGATGCCTGCTAGTCGGAAGTCTTGGTTCTGTCATTATTGAACATTATGGTTGGGTGTATGTATTCAGGTTTTTTGGTATGTATATCTTAGATAATGTTTGGCCTTCTGAATAGAAGAGTGGAATATATATATATATATATATATATATATATATATATATATATATAAACTTGTTTTAGAGTAATTTCAAGTTGATCTTGTCATCATAAAAGTTTCTTTTTCAGAAAAGTAAAATATTGTGATTAACATGTTAATATGGTCATTGGATTTGAACATCTCAATCATATATCCTCTAACTCTCCTTTTTTCAAGAGAAAACAAGTTCAAAGATCTAAAACTATTGTTGTGTGAACCTCTTGATTCATCAATGCCCTTTCTATTATAAAAAAGCTCAAGACTGAACACAATACTCCAGATATGACCAAAAAATGACATTATAACCTTTTCAGACATGTATTAATTATTCCTCTAGACACAACCTAAGATTCTATTATCTTGTAACTAGCAACACCACGCTGCTTTGTTGACTTAAGAGACTAATCAACCATAAATTTAAGATATTTTGCTTCCATAACATTAAGCTATTACCATCAAAATTATGTCAATAATTCCAATTGTGATATCCAACATACATTACATTTTATTTGTTATAATTAAATCATTTGACATTTATTCGTCAAACTTGCCAAATAACTTTGATCCTTTTGTAAAGTAGCAGCGGGCTTCTCATGGCCAGCAACACCAAAGACCTTCATCATCAACACATTTCAAGTAATTTATTGACCATTCCTTTATCTATATTGTCCATGTATTTTCAATGAAAGAATTTGCAAACTATAAATATTGAACAGAGAAAATGTCATTAGTAGGTTATATGTGTTATTCAAGTCAGTTCCAGACTGTTTATACACGCACACACTCGCGCTCAACCACATGTTTAAATTTATTTAAATTCACTATATATATATAATCTTGACAAAATCCTTATTCCTGTAATTATACAATCCCACAAAAAATTTTTGTCTATAGTGATATTTATAATTCTGCCCAAGATGTAGAATAAACAAAAGGACACAACTTTCAAATAATATCATGTTCTTCATTGTATATGAGGGCAGATACTCTGAAACAACACCATTAGACAGTCTGAAGCATCATCCTCAACTGTAAATTGAAAGCAGTGCTTACATAAAGAGAATCCTCCAAGTTAAAAACCCTTTGCAAAAGTCAAAAAATGATGAGATACTGAACAAAGGTTTTAAGTTAAAGGTAAGGGACAGAGGTTTACAAGCATCCAGCAATACCTTGAAAACAACAGCCATCATCAGGAGACAGATGGTCAAAGAAAATTCTAGAATCACAACAATTCCATTTTATCACGTACCAATGAAGTACTTGATTAAGTTTCAATGGACTTTTGTCAACCGCTGGTACAGTGGTAAGTCTGTTGACTTACACTGCTAAAATCAGGGGTTCGATTCCCCTCAGCGGACTCAGCAGATGGCCCAACGTGGCTTTGCTATAAGAAGTCAAGCCAAACCAATGGACTGTCATGCCTGCTTAAATGTGGTTTTGGATATAGTGGAGGATCTATGGAATGTCTATCAAGATATGGAGTTTAAAAGTGATTTACAGTCACATGCAGATGTATTTTAGAACAAATATTATAGTGTCAGGCAGTAGTGATGCATAACTATTACAATATGATTGGTCACAATTAACAATAAAGAAAATGTTTCCAAGGACAACACAGGATTTGCAGTATAATTCTTATAAATGGTAATTAACTTCTACTTCAGATTTAAACTTTGCTTCAAGAACCTGAAGTATTTTATACATTTTGACCCTAATAAAGATTTTTAAAGACTTAATAGGTATAAGATTTTGGCCAGATATAATATTGAAGGTTTGATAAATTTGTTAATAATCACAGAAAATTTACCATTAATCAAGAATTTGAAAATTTGCTAGATATAATATCTTAAGTCTGAAGAATCATATGTGTAGTGTTGTGGGACTTGTTAGAAGTTCAAAAATAAAAACTTAGCATTTGGGGTATTAAAAATAGAACTATGAGTCAACTTTAGTATGTCTAGGTTTTATTGATTAGATGAGATTACACGTTAAAGTATTCATTACTGTAAAATGGATGGCTTCTGATATATTTCTTTTAAGGATCAAAGAACATAATAAGATTAGAAAAATAAAATTTATTTAGACTTATTTGTTGATTGCAGTACTTGGAATTATCATTTACTTTCACTAAATGTGTTTTAGGTATTTTAGGAATCACATGGGTTATCTTCTTAAGATACTTGTCAACAACAAAAATTTCAGATAAGTCAAGTTTTGTTAATCAGCAGTTGCAAAAAACTGTCATGTCTACTAATCTACCCTGGACTACTTTGTTAAAAAGTAAAGCATTTTGGTAAGTTTTTTGTGAGCTACATGATTTCTTTTTAGAAAGTAAACTTCTAACATATGTTTATAATATGTCTGACTGAATAGTTCATTTTCTTAATTATATAAAATTATTAAATGTGTTTTCAAGGCCCAGTTTTTTTTTACTTTCAGAGTGTTTTTTTCTTTAGGAGTACAGCTCCTGAGAAAACATTGAACCAGTAAAATAAGTTTAAATCTATCAGGACTTATTGGAAACTTTGTTTATGTAAAACAAAGCAATGTGTACATTGAAATACACTACAGTAGATGTACTCTTCTGAGTTACAGTATGCTGGAAAGCAACTTTTATATATTTTTATTTAGCATAATAAAGTTAAAGGGAAATGTTACAACTGTGCACTAGTAAGATCACGGAATAATGTCAATTGTGTTAAATTTATTCTCATTTGGAAATGGTGGAAGTTTTATGATTCAGTAGTGTAAAACACTAGTTTAACTGCTAGTTGTAAAAGAAGCCTATATATTGAAAAATCATATTCAAAATCAAATCAGAATCAATTAAATAAAACACTAATGGTATTTCAGACTTGTTAACTGAAACCTAAAAAAACATAATGAACTGAAATAAATTGAAATTTACAAATGTAGAATGTCTCGCTGAATATCACACACAACTACTGATCTGCAAGTTCCTGATCCTACATTTCGTGGTTATGGTTGTATTGTAAGGTTGATAGTCAAATCCCATAGTTTAGTCAGACAAGGGTATCCAAAGAGTTTGTTGTGGGTGTTGTTGACTAGCTGCAAAATCCTTTATATTGTCAGTTAAAAATTAAAGATGGCTAGTAGAAGAACAACTGTAGGTGTTTCTTTAGAAAAATAACTTTAAATACTAATGTGGAATACATACTTATTTTAACCATAATAAAGATATTTTAGTATCTTTCATAACATATAGAATTCTCTAATGTACATATGACGTGTTTACATACATACATACATACACATATATAAACGTTAAGAAGGTTTGCTCCTGCTGGTACAGCAGTAAGTCTATGGATTTACAATGCTAAAATCAGGGGTTCGGTTCCCCTCAGTGGGCTCAGCAGATAGCCCAATGTGGCTTTGCTATAAGAAAAACACACATTAAGGAGGTTTTTTTGCAAAATCCATTGCAAATCCCTTGAAGTCATAACGTGTAATATCTGTTGTAATAGTTTGCAAATGTGATGGGGATACACTATCTACCAGAAAACTCCAAAGATTCGTGTTAAGCTAGCCCGTAATCATGTAAAATCAGTTAAGGGTATGGAGTTAAGTGCTTACACCTACAAGGTCTCAACTCACACTGCATTCACCATCTACAGCCAGTTGTGGGAAAGCAAACCCTTAAAATGTATTCTAATTCCTAAAGTAGAAATGAAATGAAACCACCTTAATATTTCTACCATATATATGTTACTCCCAACCTTACAAAGAAAATGAAATAACAAAAAGATCTTAAATTGACTTGCAAGCTATACCTAAACATTTCTTATGTAGTTCATGCTTCCAACTCTGTTTCTTTCTCTTGAAAATTTGTTCAAGTATAATGTGGGAAAACTTAGACAAGCTCAGCTACTTGAAGTTAGTCTTGCTATCCTGGTATACTAAATAAACTTATTTTAACCTTAGCTACTTAAAAGTAGCTTACGTATGTTTAGTTATTTTTTTTACATATTAAAGTGCAGAATTTTTGTACTTTCACTAATTGAAATGCAGTATATATTATTTCATATCTGTAAGATACTTCTCTGAAAATGTAACTATGTTTGTTAAGCAGTCCTCAAACTTATTTTATGTTGATAATCTCTAGGAGAAGCTAATTAAGTTATTGGAGTCAACACTTTCATCACAGTAATTTATTCTGTTATTACCATATTATTAGGGCTATGTTGATTGCACAGATAACAGAAGACAACTGTTTTTATATCCTAATCTCATGGTTGCCAGTCTACTTTAGTGAAAATTTTCCACAAGGCAAGGTATTCAGTTAATTTTAACCTGGTTTCTTAATTCTCGCAATATTGGTGAAGTTATGTAAATATAATACTGTCTTTTGTCTGTTCGTGTAACTACTTTACAGGCTGTGGATGAATCTTTGCCAAACCTGGTATGGAGATTCAATAGGTCTGTGCAGAGGTATTTACAAATTTTAAATTTTGTGGGTTTTATAGGCACTTTTTACCACAACTTTGTCCCCTATTGTTGGATCCATGGGGATATATATATATATATGTGTGTGTGTGTGTGTGTGTGTGTGTGTACACACAATTTTTTAGTTTTTGTTTTGCATTTTTTACTGGTGTTTTTGCATTTTTACCATTACTTTGCCCCTGGTTGATGTATCTTTACCAAATTGTGAAAGGTCTGTGCAGAGATACAAACAAATTTGTAGTTGCACATCTCATGATTTGGAGTTTTTATGGGCATTTTTTACAATTGCATATAGAGGAAACAAGTTTTCATGCATCAGATAACCTTTCATTTAATCATAAATTTACATGTTTGTCCAGGGAATGGATACTCCAGGTAGTAAAGAAATAACTTATTTTACACAGTTCATGTTTAACTGTTAGTAACCATTACTTTTGTCGATGTTGTTTAATTTGTTCTACACACTAAGCTTCTGACTGCTAATCTGGATGTAGAAGAAATTTTGTCCTAACTACTTGGACAAGTATTTTTAATAACTTCTGGATACAGTAGATCTAATATGTCTTTAGGCATGCATTACTGTTTTGTTTTTAATTACAATATCATGGGGATCTAGCCTTACCTTTACAACAAAAGCTTTCTTGTAGAACTGTTACAGCCCCCAATACACCCGAGTCCTAATACAGAGTTGTGCTCTAAAAAAATTAAATTTCATTTACTTGACTATCACACATCATAATGAAATCTTTGCATTACTGTTGCTTAAGTCCAGTTACTCTTGGTATGAAACACACACACACACACACACACACACGACAGAAAGTGTTCATACCCCTGTGTTGTGAGTAGTTTTTTCCTCATAACTTAAAAAGTATCATGATTAGAATAATGAAAGTATAGTATATTATAAATATTATACTAACACACATCTACATAAATTTTTATATAAATTGAATGACAAATAAACTGTTTGTAAACAAATAACCAAACGTAGGAGGGGCAGAAAGTATTCGTGTATCTACTTTAATGGTCAGTTGTGTAGCCTTTTAGGTGAATTACTTGGTGCAATCTCTCCTCATAGCCCTCCATGATCGTTTGACAGTACTTGACCGGTATTTTCTTCCATTATTCTTTACAGAAAGCCTCTAACTCTTGCAAGTTTTTTTTGGATGATGCTGATGAACCATGATCTTTAACTCATGCCCAACATTTTCAATTGGGTTGAGATCGGATGACTGCGATGGCCAATCCAGAATGCTTATATGGTTCCTCTGCAATCAGGATTGCATATATTTTGATGTGTGCTTAGGGTCATTGTCGTGCTGAAAGATTCAACAACACCCAGACCTCAAGTTCCAAGCATCATTCTTGATATAAGTGCCTAATATATCAACATACTCTTCTTTTTTCATGATTCCGTTGATGTGGTGAAGGCTGCCTGCACCAGAAGAGCTACAGGAACCCCATAGCATGATCAAGTCACCTCCATGTTAAACTGTAGGGGCAGTGTTCTTTAGAAGATTTTGTTTCCCCTTGTACGGAAAATGTAGCGAACATCATTGGGGCCGAAAAGCTCAATTTTAGTCTCATCTGACCAAAGAATACTCTTCCAATAGGTAAAGGGTTTATCTACATGCTTTCTTGCATACCTCAATCATGCTTTTAAATGAACAGGTTTTAAATATCGAGTTCTACGAAGACGGCTTGCTTTGAACCCAGAAGAGCATAACATGTTTGTAACTGTAGAGGTGTTTACTTCAACCCCAGTTTCCCTTATCAGTTTTTGTATGTCATTACGTGTTAAACAAGGGTTTCTACTAACTTCTCTGAAAACCTTCCTCTTGGTTCTCTCTGGAATTTTGGTGGGGCGTCCAGAACGAGGGAGGTTAGCAGTTGATCCTGTAAGCTTAAACTTGGCAATTGTGCTTTGAACAGTAGATTTCGGCACATTAAGTTGTGTAGCAATACCGGAAAGAGACAAATGAGACTTTATTTTACAGTAATTTGGTTTTTTAAATCACTGGACAGTTGTTTTCTGTTTGCCATGATGACCAAGCAGATAATGACAGAGACTGTGCTAAATTGCCAAAAGTACATTTTTTGCTGGCTAAATTCCAATAATTATGAATCCAGTGTCTTGTTCTGGTATGGTATAATGTAGTTTATTTGCCAAACTAAACAAAAGTTTTAAGGGAATATCAGTTTTTTCACACGTTCTGAACTGTATGAACACTTTCTGCTCCTCCTATTTTTGGTTATTTGTTTATAAACAGTTTATTTATCGTTTAATTTACATAAAAATTTATGTAGATATGTGTTAGTATAATATTTATAATATGTTATACTTCTATTAGCCTAATCATGATACTTCTTAAGTTATGAGCAAAAAACCACTCAAGATGCAGTGGTACGAACGCTTTCTGTCGCAACTGTAGGTCTCTTAAGTTGAAATTGTCTTGTCTTTGTGAGTAGGCCTTGGATTTTTCAAGATCGTTTACTTGTATTATTGATTTTACTATTAAAAAAAAACAAAATTGTTAAGATATGTGATTTTAAATTGGCCTCCACTTACCTTGCCATTGTGTCTGTGACATATCTTGCATATATTTTGTTATACTGTAATGTATTTATATAATTATATTGCACAATATTATTTAAAATTGTTTCCTGTATTAGTCTGGTTGTTTTTCTATCATTTCTGCTAGTCGTATTTGTTTAATTTGGTGTTAATTCTTTTTCTATTATAGGGTTGGGAATTCAACTTTATACCATATATCATCACTCCTATATCATCTATCTTAATTGGCTGGTATATAGAGAGATTGATTCAGAAAGGTATTACACTTTTTTAAGGCTGAAAAGTCATTCATGTTTAATTATAATTATCATCCTTTATTCAACAGTATTTCTGATGAAACACAATTCTTTATAGAATAAACAAATTGGCATTCCAGACCCAGAACAAAATGTAGTTGTAAAATTAGAGTTCTGTTTTCTAGCTACTAAGCCATATTATGCATAATCCTCTTTCTTTTTTTTTTACATTTAACAATATATCTTATTAACACAATTTGTGCTAATATTAATAAGAACCACTGCAACTCATTTGCAAAATATTTTATTCTTCTAATTTACTTGTAGATTAGCTACAACAAGCAAAGGTACCCATCCCTAGTGATGGGAAAAGTTTCAGTTAATCTATCACTAAATTATTTCATGGATTTGAAAAAGTTAATTGTGTTGCACTCTTGATTTCACTTGGAGACAAAGTTCTGAACTACTTATACCACTGACCACAAAAAGTAATTGTTGAGAATTTCAGTTATGCTGTGAGTCACTCAACAATAACACAGAATAAGGCTACTTTTTTGTTATTTACATTACTTCACATTTCAAAATGTGAATTATATGGTTAATTCCTAAAAATTTAGTGTATAATATCCTGCTTGCAAATTAAAATTTGGGATTGGCATTACTCTTGGCTTTTCTCTCGTCATTTCATAATTGAATGTTGAGTTTATGGGCATGTGCACAAAAATGTATGAACAGACACCACAGTTCACAACATGTATAAGATAATTCTCTTTTAACTTAATATAGTATACTATTTCTTGATAAAACTTCATCATAGGTTTCTGTGTTTTCAAACATTAGATAGCAAAGTCAGTCCTTCACTACAGGATTTTACCAAAGGACCTTTCTAGAACTAGCACTATGCAAATTTTCAAAATTTTTATACTTCCTTCCTTGAGGTGGATTCCTGTACAAGGTTTGGGGACCTCCCAGAGAAGATTCTACCTTTTCAATTTATCTCCTCTGGGGTCTAAACATCCACCAATGTGTTTTCTGTGTGTGGCAACCTATGAAGGGGAGGAGAGGATTCTGGTGGTTGAGGGATCCAAGTCCAACACACCACTTTGGTCTTGAATTCCTGTAGATGGGCGACCTTGGGGTGCCCTCCCCAAGGTAAATTGGCTGGTCCACTTGAACTAAGGTCAACAGAGTACCAGTGTTGGATGTTCTGAGTGGGTGTTGTGGACATTATATCTGATACTGGTGTTCAGGTATAGTGCTCACAAAACTAGCATTGCTGCAGTGCCCTTGTTTGGCATTGTAGTGCGTCCTCTCATAGGACTCCATGGTGGGTGAGATTAGTGGGCACTGACATGTAGCATCTTTATTATGGGTACCGTCATTTATGAAAAAAACAAAAATGAAAGAAAAGCAATAGATTTATAGGAAAATGACCACGCATGGGTGACTGCTGCACAGTCAACATCACAGTCAGATTCTGTACTTTGATTTCTAATTATCTATTTCTTATCTGAGAAATCCCTAAGGCAGATAACCCCCTTTTTTATTCACAAGGGATTAGGGGGGCTTGCTGGATCCATTAAGTCAGCAAAGAAGTTGCGCTCTTGAGACATTTTAGTGGAAACATCTTCACCACAACATACCAAACCCCTCTTGAAGTCAAAGGACATTGGGGATATACTTATTAAAGTTACTTCCCATGCAACTTTAAATTCTTCCAGAGGAGTTATAGTTGAACAGGATTTAAAAAATAATCCTGAGTCAGAAATCCTTGCAGGTTTTTCCAACCAGGTGTTTCTTCAGTGCTCCAAATCTCCACTCGCAAAGACAGAATTATAGTGCCTACTAATGTTATGATATTAATGTTTATATCACCATGTCCTCCTGCCAAAGTCAAAGCAGGTTATCTAAGCTGTAAAGTACAGCCATACATTCCCAATCTCCTCAGATGTTTTTAGTGTCAACGGTTCAGTGACTCAAAAACAATGTGGTTCTTTAACATCTGCTTGTTGTGGTGGTGATCATGACACATGTGAGTGCATACTAGAACCACTCTGTGTTAACTGTAGTGGTCCACTCACCTCTTACTCTATTTCTTGCCCTAAATGGGTGGAGGAGAAAGAGTTGCAATGCTTGAAGACTATAGATAATATCTCCTACCTAGAGGCTTTGCAGTTATTGTCTCCAACTCCATCTTGAACATATACTGCTGCACTCCATTCCACTGCCACTGTGGGAGTGCAGACAGATTTTTCCATGCTTTCAGCAGAGTCACTTGCTAAACATCTGAAAAATTTTTTGTTCTTCATTATTAAAAGAGTTGACAAATCTACGTCTACTTTCATCTCTGTCCCTGCCACTCCTTCCAGTGACTGTCCGATTCCACCTCTCTTGGCTTCAGGTTCGGGTGTTTCCTCCAGTTCATTCTCTTCTGCAGCCCCAAGAAGTAAAATGACCATTCGTTCATGCCCTCAGTTGCTAGAATCTTTGTCTACAGACAGAGACCTCCCTACTCAACCCAGAGCAGCATCAAAGCAGCAAAGGTCTATCAAAGGTTGATAGACCTTTGTCCAATAAAGAAAAATATGTTTAAAACAGAAGGGCTCCCCATCACGTTTGCTCCATATAAATAAAAATGGCCATTCTAATCCAGTGGAACTGTTAGAGCTTTTGTTCAAATCTGGATGACTCTGAGGATTTGATTGATTTTTACCATACCATATTAAACCTGGCAATACAAAAAGCCTTTGGCAATTTTCTTTTTACAGAAATGACAGGTTGTGCAGTGGTTGAGTGCATGGTGGGGTGAAACTGCTGGTTGGTCAGCATGTGCCCATTCTTGTTTCCTTGAGTCATACCACCACTGTTTATTCTCTCTACCTGGCTCCTGATGAGACCTTGATGCTGTCATTGAGCATTGTTACCATCTTCCTTTTTAATCCTGGGGGATTTTAATGGGCATAATTCCCTTGGGGGTGGTGCTGATATTGATGGGAGGGCTCATTACATAGAGCATATGTTCTTGGATCACAACCTATTTCTCTTCAATACTGGTTCTTATACTTATTTTCATGCACCTAGTCAGTCTTTTACTGGTATTAATCTTTCTATCTGCTCCCCTTCACTTTTCTCTTACTTTTCTTAGAGGGGCTGACAGTAATCCATAAGACAGTGATCATTTATCTATCATTTTGAGAGAGATTGGACATAATGAATGCCACCTGACCTGCATGCTTTGATGGAAGTTGGACCAGGCCAACTTCCATCTTTCACTGCTCTTTCACAACTTGATCTTGCCATTGTCTGTAAACCATTGATGGACAACTGAGTGGCAGCAGTGACTGAATGTATTGTACAGGCAGCTAACTGCTCAGTGTATTCCTAAAACTTTGACACGTTTCCCACAGTTTCCTTGTCTTTGGTGGAATCCTGCCTGCCACATGGTTAGGAATCCTCAAAAAACAGGCTTGGGATAACTTTTAGTAATTATCCCATACTTTTAAACTATACTGCATTTCAGTGGGCCAATGAACATATTCAGCAAATCAGATGTAAAAGTCAGAAGGAATCTTGAATTAAATACACCTCTAGCATCTCTTCTGCCACTAGTTCCAAAGCTATATGGGAGAAGATTTGAAAGGTTTGTGAACAGTATACTTCTGCCTTCCTATCAATCTTGCTCTCTGATGACCATGAAGTTGCTCATGATCAGAACATTGCCAATACTCTCAGCAAAAGTTTTTCTTATGCATCTAGCACGACTGCTTCATCCCCTACCTTCTTAGCCATCAAGACATGGGCAGAGCGACCTCCTTTCTCCTTTTGGGCTGATTGTCTCTATTACTGTAATTGTCCCTTTTCACTGGTGGAATTCAAGCTTGCTCTTCATCAGTCTGGCAGTACATCCGTTAGATCCAATTATATTCATTACCAGATTCTTTCTATTCTTCTAGTTGTATTTAACCATATCTGGCAGGAGAATGTTTATCCTGATGCTTGGCACCATGAAATTGTACTCCTTTTTCCTAAGCCTGAGGAGGATCCCACGATTCCTTTGAACAACCATTCAATTGCTTTGACAAGCCATCTCTGCAAGGTCTTAGAGAAGATGGTTAATGTTCATCTTGTTTGCTTTCTCAAATCAGACAACCTCTTCTCACCACGTATTCTCAGGAATCCACACCAAGGGGCTGAGTGGGTGATAGGAGGTTGTCTGATTTGAACCTCTCAACCACCAGGATCCTCTCATCCCCTTCACAGGTCACCATGTACGGCAAACGTGGGTGGATGTTTAGATCTCAGGGTAGATTCTGTTTTTTCAGTTTACCTCCTCTGGGATCTAAACATCCAATGTGTTTGTCGTGCATGGTGACCTGTGTAGGTGAGGAGAGGATCCTGGTGGTTGAGGGGTCCAACCCTAACACACCACTTTGGCCTTGAATTCCTGTAGATGGGGCGGTCTTGGGGTGGTCCCCCTTGGGTCAGTCGGCTGGTCCACATGGGCTAGGGTCAACCAAGTACCAGTGATGGATGTTCTCATCAGGTGTTGTGGACATTGTATCTGATGCTGGTGTTTGGGTGTAGTGCTCGCGAAACCCTGGCATTGTTGCAGTGTCCTTATTTGGCACTGTAGTGCATCTCCTCATAGTGCTCCATGGTGGGTGGGGTCAGTGGGCACCAAAATTTCCTTTTCTATTATGGATCCTCCAAAAAAACTTTAAATAAAATAGTAGAAAAACAGTCCATAGGTAAACAACCACATGTTGAAGATTCTGAGCAGCAATCTTAAACATCTGTAACACCTGTACCTCATTTTCTTATACTACATTCTCCTTTAGACAAACCTTTAGGGCAAATGTCTCCCTTTTCCATTCAGAATGGACTAGAGGGACTTGCTGGCTTCTAAAGTCAGGAAAGAAGCTTCAATCTGGTGACATTTTGGTGAAAACATCTATATCTCAACATAGTGAACTCCTCTTGCATTCAAAGGCAATTGGGAATATACCTATTGAGGTTACATCTCATGCTACTTTGAATTCATCACGAGGAGTTATTGTTGAGAGGGATTTGAAAAACATCCCCGACTCGGAGATTCTCACTGGTTTCTCCAGCCATGAAATTTCTGCAGTTAGGCATATCTCCACTTGCAAAGATGGAATTACGATGCTGACCAGTGTCCTCATTCTGACATTTATATCACCATGTCTACCTACCACTGTCAAAGCAGGTTATCTTAATTGCAGGGTACAGCTATACATTCCAAACCCTCTCTGATGTTTGCAATGTCAGTGGTTTGGTCACTCGAAGATGTCATTGTAGTCATTGTGGTCCTTGCTACTGCAACAAGTACACGTCAAGGAATCACAAGTGGGAAATGGACCCTTGTTGCATCAATTGCAATGGCTCTCAACAGTCCTACTTTCGTTCTTGCCCTAAATGGTTGGAAGAAAAAGAGGTGCAGCATTTGAAAATGATGTAGAGAAATCTTTTGTGAGATATTAAGTTTTACTTGACTGGTGGACAGAAAAATTCGTAGGTTAGTTGTGTGTTTTGTGGGTGTTTGATCAAATTATAAATTTCACATTAGAAATGCAACAGATTATTAAAGTTAATTCCTAAGTATCTTTTGTGGAAATTGTATGTTTAGTTAAAAAGATCATAATAATTTTATCAAATAATGAAACATGAAAACATTATAAAGCACATAAGCATAATTTTATTGTATGTAACTGCTTCAATTATGGAAGAGACATCTAATATCTAAATCTGTTAGTTTTTTGTTTTTTTCCTATGTGTCTAAATTCTTTCATTCATCACTTTAACAGTATTTTTTTATTAACAGGCTATAATTTATTGCTAATCAGGAAGTTTGCAGAGGTAAGATATTTTTCTCTACAGTCTAAGAGATTTTTATTTCAACTTAAAGCTTTACATACAAATTGCAGTTTTGTGTATAGTTGCATTTAATTGCTGGATGGAGACAAATCATGGTCAAATATTCAAGCTAGTAACATAATTGAAATCTATATCTGAATATCTTTTGAGTTGGAGAAGATAGACTATAGAAGCTACAGACACTGGTAAAACAATTATCCATTCTTCATGAACTTGCACAAAAGTCGAGGATTAAAGAACAGTGTTCCCTCTTTTCATGTTTAATTTTTAATACATTGGATTTGTGCAGCAATATTTTAGAGTATGGTGGTAATACATTAACTATCTACACCAGTGGCTTTCAAATTGTTTGTGTATTAGTTTTTATACAATTAATATATTAGGTTTTTGCAATATGATTAATGCATTAGTTTGGTATGACAGTATCTTTCAACTTGATTCATTCAGTAGTTTTGTAGGACAGTATCTTAATGCAATAGTTTGAAGGAAAATATCACAATCTTAGAATCCGGTTAAAGCATTCATTTTGCATTACAGTATCTTATCATATACACTTAAATTATGTTTCTATGACAGTGGTTTTTATGTTGATACTGATTTAATTATTTTCCATTAAAACCATGACTCAGCTACTGTTTCTAGAAAATTTCTGAAGAAAATCCATTATAAATCCCTAAAGAGCACGTGTACTTGATTAATCTCATTCATTTTCTCATTAATATAAAAAAACTGATTCCATCAATATAATCAACCCTTTTTTTTATAGGTTCTTATAAATGCCACATGTAAGTCACACAATAACTCTATGTAACTATCAGTGCCTCACATACCTTATTTTCTAGATATAAGAATGTCTGACTGAATTTTTAATTTTCCATAACAGGCAGGTTCACAATATGTCCGAGTAGTTATTTTAACACTGATTGCCAACTTGCATAACTATGAGGGAGTATTGTTTTGTGTTGTTTTGTGCTTTGGAGTTGGACCATTCCACACAGCTGGTGTTCATATGAATCCAATGGACATTGCCCCTCGGTATGCTGGAACTGTTTTTGGTCAGTGGACATTTTATTGATTATTTGTTATTGAAGTTTTTACAAAGGCACCTGCTTTGCTTTTTTATAAAACTGTTGTTATGTACTTGCAAACTTTGTTCAAAAGTGTAAGGAACTGCAATATGTATGAACTAATTTGTAATTATTAGTTTCACGAAGTAAGTCCAGAAGAAACTACAGATAATTAGATTCAACCTTGCTTTTTCAAATGGTACAGGGCACCTTGTGTAACACTAGCATGTAAAATATGTTCAATGCAAGATTTCCTATCACAGCTACTATCTAAACAGCTGAGATTAAATTTTGTTCTTTCGGTTAATTTATTAAAAAAATAAAACTTGAATTTCAAAACACACTTACCTCATCTCACACTTATAGTTATTATTTAACTGCAAGGGTTTCTTCCATTGTTCATCTAAGCATTAATCTGATTTTTTCTCACTTGCTCCAGTCTTTTATACCCCATTCATTTGCTCTTGGCAATATTTATCTTGTGATACTCTCCATCTGTTTCAATGCTTCTTCTGTTGTGGTACTGAAAATAAGCATCTCGTTCAGGTGTGACCACTTTTTCTCAACAAAGCATTCAGGAAAGTGTTTCTCTAAAAAATGTATGGCAACTATTTAAGACATTGAGTGTGAATTTTGCATCACTTAGTAAATTTTCATTTTAAAAATAATTTTGATATGACATGCCATTTTCAGGCATGAATACCTGGGTTACTCTTTCCAGCACAGAAACTAAACAGATCTCTCCTACTCCACCTCTAATATCTAGCATCGCTCAAAAGTCAGAGGTGAAAATTTACTCTTAGTAGAGGCTGTTCATCACTTTTGTTCAATAGGTCTCCTTCTCCTGAGGCCAATGTGGATCAGCTAGTCCCACATTCTTTTCTACATTTATTTAAGCAGGTGTATGGTGTTCTGGGTTTTTACCCAGTTGCCTTTGAATCTGTACCTTTCTTGGTGACATAAAGGTCTGAGGGCATATACTTAGTTCTTCCTCCATCACCTCTTAAGGCTGTTCATGCAGGGAGGTTTATCACTCAGTTACGTGAATGGATAGCTGTGCCCTGTATGCTATATTTGTAGGAACATACTTTAGCTTAGCATTGATAGAAGGATGCAAATTTAGATTCCCAAAGACAAGATTCACGTTTGAAAATGTAGGTTTCAGAATGGAGCCTGTGATCAACGTGTAGATCACAGTTTTCTGGGATTTGTGTGATCTTTGCTGCAATTCTGAGATATTTATCATCCCTCCAGATTTTGTTGGAAGCCTCTCATTGATCATTACATCAATTTGATAATGAATTGGGATCTTTGTTGACATCTGCTTTAGTGTGCTTGTCAGCATCTGCTCTTCTGTTGTATATTTTGTTGGGACTTGTTTGGTAGAAACGCCTTGTTGAAGGGTGTTCAACTACTGGTTGTTGCCCTCTGTGAGTCATGTGAAGCCCCTTTTCTTCATCTCTTCATATTTGTGGTCATTGGAATTGCATATTAATGTAACCCACTTGCCTTCTGCACTAGCTTCTTGACTTTGTTTGGCCCCTATGAGGAGTCATGACTCTACCTCTCTTCATGTGTCCTGACACCCTTGGTCCATTGTTATTCTCTCCAACCTGTAGTGTTTACTCCTTTAACAGATCCTTGGATTGTGGACCTTGATTCCAGGGCTGTCAGAATATTGTAAGTCAGTGAGAGTTTACCCATTTTTTTAGGGATTTTATTCCCATCTCTTTATTGTGTCCTACACCAGTGCAAGAGATTGAGATCCTATCATCGATCTTTCTCATTTCAACAATTCTTAGATCATACCTGTTCATGATGGAGTCATTCCTCACTCTACATTGACATTTTTCGCAATGAGAGTGGATTACCAAGTTTGATGTTGCAGACACCTAGATGGGTGGCCTACCCAGGGTCAGTTGGCTGATTCACTTGGGCTACGGTCAGTGAAGAACCAGTGTAATACGTTCTTAGCAGGTATTGTGAACACTGTATCTGATGCTGATGTTTGGGTATAATGATTATGAAACTCTGGCATTGCTGCACTGTCCTTGTTTGGCATTGCATTTTAATGGACATAATCCTCTCTGGGTTGGTGCTGTTATTGATGGGAGGGGTCTTGTTCCGGATAGCATATGTTCTCAGATCGCAATCCTTCTCTCTTCAATACAAGTTCCTATACTTATTTACATGCACCTAGTTAGCATTTTCTGCTGTTGATCTCTCTATCTGCTCCCATTCACTTCTCTCTCATCTGTTTTGGGGATTGACAGTGACCCATAGGGCAGTGGTCATTTTCTCTCACCTTGAAGGAGATAGGCTGTGGTCAATGCCACTTCACCCACCTGCCTTGGTGGAAGCTGGACCAGGCCAAGTGGCTCTCTTTCACTGCTCTCTCAGAACTTGATCCAGCCATTGTTTGCAAACCACCAATAGACAAATGTGTAGCAGCATCAACTGACTGTATTATCCAGGCAGTTGCTTAGTGTATTCCTAAAACTTTAATATGTTTCCCAGTTTTCCTTGTCCCTGGTGGAATCCTGCCTGCCACATGGCATGAAAGGTTCAAACACAGGCCTGGGATACTTTTAATAGATATCCCAAGCTTTAAAACCTCATTGCTTTTTAATAGGCATGTGCACATGTTTGGCAGGTAAGACATCAAAGCCAGAGGAAATCTTGGATTAAGTTCACAACCATCATCTCTTCTACCACCATTTCAAAGGTCATATGGTACAAGATTTGGAAGATCAGTGAGTAATATACTTCTGCTCCTCTTTCAATCTTGCTCTCTGATGGCCAAGAAGTTGCTGATGCCCAGAGCATTGCCGATACTATTGGTGAAAGCTTTTCTCATGCATCTAGCACTCTTATCTCATCCCCCACCTTCTTAGCCATCAAGAGTTGGACAAAGCAATTACTTCTTTCCCTTTGGATTGATCGTCTCTAAGACTATATTGACCTCTTTACACTGATCGAACTCAATCTTGCTTTTCGTCAGTCTGGAAGTACACCTGTTGGATCTGATAATATTTACTATGAGATGCTGCTCCATCTCTCTCGTGCATCTCCTGTTATTCTTCTTGTTGGTTTTAACTGACTCTACCAGAAGAATGCTCTTTCTGATACTTGGTATATGGCTATTGTCCTCCCTTTTTCCAAGCCTGGGAAGGTTCCCAATATTCCTTTAAATTACCATCCAATTGCATTGATGAGCTGTCTCTGTAAGGTCTTAGAGAGGATGGTTAATGCTCATCTTGTTTGGTTCCTCAAATCAAGCAACCTCCTCTCACTCACCCAGTGTGGGTTTCTATGACAATGCTCCACCATGGATCACATAATTTGACTTGAAACATCAATCATGGAACTCTTCCTTAGGAGACAACATCTTGTGTCAGTATTTCTTTACCTTAAGAAGGGTTACAATACTGTGTGGAGGTATGGCATTTTGCAAGACCTCCACTCATAAGGGTTGTGTGGCCATTTGCCTATTTTTATCAAAAAATTTTAATAGACCGGCAATTACAAGTTCGTGTGGGTTCAACACTTTCCCATTCATTCCCACAAGAACTTGGAGTCTCTCAGGGCTGTCTTAAGTGTCACACTTTTTAATATATATATTTTTAACTTGTTGTTTCATTTTTTCTTTTATCTGGAACTGATGCACTAATATGACACTCAAGTCACAATAGCCCACATTTTACTGTAATGCTGTCATTATGACCATGAGCAACAGCACCATCTTAGACATGTTTTTATTATGGGTTCATCCTTGACATTGGACAGTATCATTGGTGATAGTGACTCTGGCCACCTTATAAATGTTTTAAATTTTTTAAGGGCCATTGGCCTTTAAATTCTACTTACTTTTTTTTACAGATTGTTTGGTTCAACCATGAAAAGCCATTCAAAGTTATGAATAAGGTCATCATTTAACATGCAGATTTACACCTTGCCATATATAAAGCTTTGTTTAGAGCATTATAGCCACAGTAGACTTAATAAATGGGTGGTGGTTGGGTGTTATGTTAGTTTATTTAGAAAACTGGATGGGACTCTTCATGCTTGTATAATTTGTTTACTGTGCTATGAATACCTTTCTACCATAGTGGGCCTGGAATGTTAACTTCAAGAGGTGTTTTTCCACATTCACCTCGAAAACCTAAGGTACATTTTTATATCCCACATTATATCATGTACCCTGGGAACTTTTTAATTAGTACAGCATATTTTGTTTATTATTTTTTAATTTATTTTTGTTTTGACTTGTTTTTAGTTTATAATAATCCAATGTTATTAGTCAAAGGATTGGATTTGATGTTTTTAATGCAGTCCTTCCTTTTGGTTTGGTGGATTCCTGCATGTGGTAAGGGGACCTTTCAGAGAAGGTTTTGATCTGTCAGGTTACCTTCTCTGGGATTTAAACATTCACCCACATGTTTGCTGTGCATGGTAACCCGTGAAGGGGAGGAGAGGATCCTGGTGGTTGAGGGGTCCAACCTGAACTCACCATTTTGGCCTTGCATTTTTCTAGACTGTCAGCCTTGGAGTGCCCCCCTCCAGGGTCAATTGGCTGGCCCATTTGGGTTAGGGTCAACTAAGTACCAGTGTCAGACATTCTTAGTTGGTGTTACAAACATTGTTTCTGATGCTAGTGTTTGGATATAGTGCTCATGAAACCCTGGCATTGCTGCAGTGTCCTTGTTTGGCATTGTAGCGTGCCCCCTTGTAGGGCTTCATAGTGGATGGGGTCAGTTGGTATCAAAAAATTCTCTTTTCATTATGGATCCACATTGCACAGAAGGCTTAAAAATAGGCCTAGGATACTTTTCACAGGTATCCCACACTCTCGCACTGCATCACTTTCCAGCAGGCCCGTGCACATGCTTGGTGGATAAGATGAGAAAGCCAGAAGGAATCTTTGATTAAGTACACAACCAGCATATCTTCTACCACAAGTTCCAAAGTCATATGGGACAAGATTCAAAAAGGTCAGTGGGCAATATAATTGTCCCCCTCTCGATTTTACTCTCTGATGACCAATAAGTAGCTGATACTTGGAGCATCGCCGATACTCTAGATGAAAGCTTTTGCTAGGTATCTAGCACTTCTGCTTCATTCTCCATCTTCTAAGCCATCAATACTCGAGCAGAGTGATCACCCCTTTCCTTTCCAGCTGATTCTCTCTATGACTGTAATTGTCCCTTTGCACTGATGGAGCTCATACTAGCAGTACATTGGTCAGACCTGATGATGTACACCAAAACATGCTGCACCATCTCTCTCCTGCTTCTCTTGCTATTCTTCTGATTATTTTTAACTGGATCTGGTAGGAGAATGTTTTTCCTGATGCCTGGCATCAGGCTATTTTCCCACTTTTCTCTAAGCCTGAGAAGGATCCCAAGATTCCTTTAAACCTCTGTCAAGTTGCTTTGACAAACTGTCTCTGTAAAACCTTAGAGAGGATGGTTAATGCTCATCTTGTTTGGCTCCTCAAATCATACAACTTTCTCTCACCAACCCAGTGTGGGTTCTGACGACAGTGCTCCACCCTGGACCACCTGATTTGACTTGAAACTTCAATCAAAGAAGCCTTTCTCAAACAATAACATCTTGTATCGATATTCTCTGACATTGAGAAGACTTATGATACAACATGGAGGTATGGCATTTTGTGAGACCTCCATATATATGGGTTACGTGACCATTTGCTCATTTTTATTAAAAAGTTTTTAATGGACAGGCAATTCCAAGATCTTGTGGGTTCAACACTTTCCTGTTGTTTTTTTACAGGAACTTGTAATCTCTCAGGGCAGTGTTTTGACTGTCACACTTTTCGGTATAAAGATTAATGCCATCACTGAACAACTCCTTCTTACTGTTGCAAACAGGCTTTATGTTGACGATTTCCACATCCCATGTCAGTTGTGGAGCATGAGGTTTATTGAGCAGCAGCTATAGACTGCCCTCAATTGTTTACTGAAGTGGACCACAGCAAACGGTTTTAACTTCTCAGTTCACCTCCTCTGCCATTTGCAATTGTCTTTACTGTATGCTATGAAACTTTGTTCCTCACCAAAACATCCCACCTGGGGTTGTTTTCCTTCCTCGGTGGGCCATGCTTTTTCAGAACAGATGATCTACCATTGCTCCTTTTTGCCTGCATATCCATGCACAGTTGGGTGAATTGGGGCTGTCCTTTGATAATGTTGCTGTATCCATTGGTCAGCCCATCTCACCATGGCTTCTTACAGTCCCCAAATGTGACCTATCTTTAAGTCATTTGTGAAAAGTAGACATTACTGATTGAAAATACTGTTTGTAAAACATCTTTTGAACCATCCTTCCATTCCTATTTATACAGATGGTTCAAAATCAAGTGACTGTTTAGGCTCTGCCATGGTTTGTTATGGTTTGGTGGTTGCATGCAGAATCCCCTCTACAGCTTCTGTGTTCACTGTTGAACTGTATGCCATTTCTCTTGCCCTGGATCACATGGAAGCTAATCAGTACTCAAACTGCACGATTTATACTGACTCACTTAGTTCTCTACTGACCCTGGAATTGCTTCACATTAGTTCACATCCTGTTCTTGCCGATATTCAAAACCGACTGGCCCATTTCTCTTTAACATCTACTTCTTTCCAGTTTTACTGGATACTGGGCCACACTGGTATTTGTGGAAAGGAGCTTGCAAACACTACAGCTAAATCTATCAACTCTGGCACTATCACTGCTGTTCCTGTTCCATACATAGACCATGGTCCTGTATTCAAGACTCGGCTCCGTGCCAGTTGTGAGTCGACTTGGAATGAGCATCATGAAAACAAGCTTTTCCAAATAAAACCCTATATTGGATTTTGGCAGTCTTGCTTCTGTAAGGATCAGAAAGAGGAAGTTGTCCTAACTAAACTATGCATTGGTCAGTTTTTTAACTCATAATTTACTTTTATCTGGGACTGACACACCAATGTGTTGTCTATGTAACACTCAGGTCACATGAAGCCACATTTTACTGTCTTGCTGTCATTACAACTATCAACAATGGCAACATTTTAAACATGTTTTGTTCCAAGGTTTAGGTGTAACATTAGACTGTATTATTGGCAATGGTGACACTGTCCACCATGTATTTAGTTTTTCATAGGCCATTAATCTTTTTAATGTCATTTATGTTTTTTTAAATGTACATTAGACTTTTTTTAATGGGATTCCCTTTTAAGAACCAAAGTACATCTCATTCAATTTGAAATTAGAAAATAGCTGTAACATTAAATAACTAGAAAGAATGACTGGAAAGGCCACCTTCAGGGGTCTAACGCTGCTGTTTTGAACTACCCATTAGTCATCCTGTTGAGTTATAATAATTAAAATTTTGCTACAAGTCTTTTAAAACTTGTATTACCTTACTTTCTGAAAACAGCCATAATGTTAAATAACTCAACCAGGACTGGAAAGGCCAACTTCAGGTGACTAATGCTAATTTTTTATCTTACCTGTTAGGCATCCTGGCAAATTTTAATAATTACAGTTGTGCTACAGAAAGTCCTTTGCAACTTGTATTACTGTAGGTTTTCTCTTACTGCTGTAGACTAGATATAAAAATTGAATTTAATGTTATTTATGTTTTTAATTCAAAAATTAAACTTTGTTTTGTTTTATCTTAATTTCATTTTATGAATTTTAATAATTTTACTTTAATTTTAACCTTTTATCAGATGTTTGGTGCAGATAGCATAGTTTTTTGTGCCATAAAATGCCAAACCAACCGACCAACCTTTTGATTTTGTTTACTAAACTTTATCAGCATTAATTTTCTCTAATAAATATATATTTGTAGTTTGTAGTCCAGTTGCTTTAGCCACCAACATGGGATATGGGGACCATGATCCTTTAATTATGACCCTAAGGAAAGGAACCTTGAATATTTGGTTAGAACCTTTCATATAATGATGATAAATCATGTAAAATGTCATTTACAATACAGACATTAAGTTTCAAATGAAGAACATATCTGTTCTGGATGTCGTATGGTTCCCTTGCTGGGGTGCCAAGTTTCTGTTCAAACACCCATAACCTGTGCAGACTTGTTTCTGTACAATTCATCTCTCACTGGCAAATTCACCTTTCAGTTTTTCAGTGTGGAATTTTAGCTGTAAGTGGAAGAGCAGCTGTGTACATTTTGGAAGTTAACATTTTCCTGAATTAAAAATGAATTTCCAATATTACTGATCTCTATTAACACTCTCCCATCCCCTCTTCCACTTTAACACCCAATATTAGTGTCTGGGATTAAGTCACTGTTGAAAAAGTCTTATAAACAGAAACACAATAAATTGCATGTTGATGTACAGGAAGAGTTTCATGAGATAAACATTTCCAAAGACAGTTGCATGGGGTGTAAAAGACTGGTGTAAGTGAGAAAAAATTGGACTCATGCTTAGATGAGCAAAGGAAGAAACCCTAGCAGTTGAGTAATAGCTATGAGTGTGATGGGAGATAAGTATTATTGGAAATACATTTTCATTTTAGGAAAATGTTAATGTTGTTTTAGATCGACTGTTCTGTTGTTTTATAATTTTATATATTTTTTTAATAAAACAAGAATATTTTGTGGATGGTATATATATTCCTCAGACTACTGAATCTGTATAAATATAATAGTACTGTCTCTTGTTTTTCACAAAGGGTGTAGATGGATCTGAACCAAAACTGGTATGGAGAATCATGAGGTCCATTTGGGGTACATACAAATTTTAAATTTTACATTTTTGGGTCTTACAGGCACATTTACCTTTTATAACACTATTTTGACCCCGCTTGATAGATCTTTGCTAAATTTGGTATGAAGGTTTGTTGGATCCATAATAAGATACATATGAGTTTGCAGTTTTTATGGGAAATTTTTACAGTTAACTATAAGTGATGCAACTTTTCATGCCCTAAGATAATCCTTCATTAATCACAAACTTGCATAACTTTCATTGAAGGGATTGTACTCAAGCTAGTCCAAAAACTAATTTCATTTTTAATTTCAGTGTAAAGAGGCATATTTTGGAATAATTAGTAAGAAAATCTGTTCAATGATTTCATAAATCAGTGACAAGTTAGCTCTCAAAATAGCAAATTAAGTACTATGCAATCAAGAAATGCAACTGAATCATAGGGTATATTTTATTACCAAAGAAAAGGGAGAAATCTAGTGATTTAGCTATTGCCTAATTATAAGTCTTCATTTTTTATTTTAGAATATCAGTGAAATAACATTGTGTTTGAAGAAATGTAATATATTAAGCTTATTTGGAGAGTTCTGATGTTATTTGTTAATTTCATGCATTTCAGTGAACTCTTATATTTTCTAATTTACAGAGTATTATTTTTGTTTATAATAGTACTTAATCTTTTTCACTCTTAGGTTTTATGAATTCTATTGGAGCTCTTCCAGGTAAGTTATAGCCACAATACGAAAGGACATTTTTTGTAGTTTGTTTTTGAATATTTATTATTATCAAAAAAAGAGAAGTCTAAGAAATATACTGATAATTTAAGGAATCTTGCATTTTAGATCTGAAGTATCAGTTTTAGTGTAATCTAATGTAATATAAAGATGGTTGAGAATGTTATATTGAAAAGAGTTTGAATATACTATTCAGTAAGTCACATGAAAACCACAAAAAATATTAATTCAGGATGGCACAGCATGCATCAGAAATACATTTTTACATTATTTAGCATTTTGTAGGTAGTGTGATGCTATGAAAAAATTTCTCCCTTTTCGTGCAATGGACATGCAACACTTTTTCAAATGTAAAATATCTATATGTTGATTATCAAAAAAATGTTTAACTTGATGATTTAGAATATCCATGATAGGGGTATCTTTTGTACTTAATGGCATGGAAAATGGAATATGTATACAAGAACCATCCAGAAAGAGACCTACAAGAATTCACACTCCAGCTATGGTAAGCAAAATGCACTTGCTTGTAACAGGTCAGGATCCATGGAAAAACAGTTAGTGGCAAAGATTGTCCACATATTCCAGTATGCAACATAATCAAGAAGGATCAATGTTTGTAAAAGTAACACAAGTTGTGTGTGTGTCCACGCATGCACACAGATATATTTTGTCAATCATTGTATATCTCAAGCAGCTGGAGAATGAAACTGGTCTTAATGCTATTCCATATGCATTAATGTACTGATCAAGTCTCTCTTCAAGCACAGTACATATGGATATCTGTTCAATCAGACTGTTGAAATGGATACTGTCAAATCATTGCCCTTGTGCACTAGATTAATTATGGAAATCTTAAATGGAGGAGGAAATTTCTTTGTACATGAGAACCTTATGGCAGAGTATCTTGCAATGGAAACTTTATATATTGTCAGAATGCATGGCTGTGGGATATAGCATGACTGGCCATGGTGACATATCCTGTGATAAAGTGGTTAGGCTTCAAAATTCTTTTTAATATAACATTTTCATTCTTTGTATAATATAATACAAATGAAAGATGTATTATTGATAGTTTTAGTCACTTTATAAAGAAATAATATCTTAGTTGAGCACGTGTTACCCATGAAAAATTAACTAATATCAAGAGGGAAAGAGTTAAAAATGTATCATTTCACAAGTGAAGATAGGGAAGATTTCTATCCATGTTTGTTGTTATACAAATTATACATGACAGTGAATATTGCCAGAAATAAATAAGGAACTAAACTAAAAACTTTTACTGCATTTTTATTATTATCTTAAAGTAGAAAAAAATACTTATTCTGTCATATTGTATGTAGCCCACACACAGGTGACAGGAAAACTAATTATACTTAGTTTATCCTAACTTTTTTTGCCTAGTAGATATGTTATAACAATGCATATTAAATGAACACCATGATACTGTTATAGATAAATTTAGTTTTTGACATTTTAAAGCTGATAGACAGATAAATTATTTAGAAATTATTATTTCTGTAAAATGTAAAAAGCGAGCATTTCTTTGTGTATTAAACAATCACTTAAACAAGGAATATTGGTGTTTGTTTTCAGGCATCTTTTCTGTATATACCACTGGATACATACTAGATACCACCAACAGCTGGAAACTAGTCTTCTATATAACAGCATTCCTCAACTTCATAGGCTGCTCTCTATTTTTATTGTGGGGAAGTGTTTCACCAATCATATCTTCCTCTACGATAAATTCTGCAGGCCCTGAACTGTAATATATGGGTTCTTCAGCAAAGTATTTACAAAATGAATTATGTTAATTTGCTTGTTCTTCCCAGGGAAAGCTGTTCATATCACCACTTGAAAACAAAGTCTTCCAACATCAACAACTGGCATTAGCCCTTTCACAATGAGTCAGTTTAACTATGCATGTCATGTTTTTTAGGAAGTTGTTTTCAAAATGTAATTAAAATATTTTATAGTTACATTGTACTAATTACTACAGCATAAAATTATACTTAATATTTCCTATTTTAATAAAACTAGCCAATTTCTCGTGGCACCAGTGCATTAACTCCACACGTGATGTATTCATGATATCATATCTGCACCCTGAGAATATAGAAAAATAAAGTTTTCTGTGAGGGAAAGTGCAGAGATGTCAACCATTACGATTTGAACATAATCATTAAGATTTTGGTGTATACATTACAACTATATGCTCATACAGACAAATATTATGACTTGTTGCAACTCCCAAATTATTATGTATTATATAAACCTATACAATAAAGTGATAAATTGTTCCCCCAGGGCTTAAAAGGGGTGTAAAAATATTTCTAGTGAGATACAAATAAATTTTGATAATAAATAAAAGACATAGTCCAAATGGCTACACTGGGTATGTGGGGGAATCCATAGTTACGTCATCAGTGCTTCTCAGCCAATCAGTGCTCGCGTAGATGGGTTTTCTATGTGGCATAGAAACACCAATGCGATTGTTCTCAAGATGGGAAAAAAAGGCCTTGTTTACCAGATTGTCTTGTTTCTGGCAAATCTAAAAGGACTAAAACTATGAAAGGGCTCTGTCTACAATCATTATGCTCAATCATTTGAAATAGTTGGCATCTCTGGAAGTGGAGGCAAAACAGGAAAATCATTACTGCTATTGCAAATCTATATGCACATGAGATAAACATTTCATAGAAGTTGAGGATTACACATTGCATAATAAAAAGTTTTTCCAGTATTATATAAGCAAGAGTTCCATTATTATGTGTTTAGAATGTAGAAAAATAAAGTTCTCTATGACAGGAAATGGGAAAATCTTAACCCTTATTGCAAATCTATATACACACAGGATAAAAATTTCATGAAGTTGGGGGTTACACGTTGTGTAATAAAGTTTTTCCAGTATAATATAAGTAAGAGTTCCATTATTGTATGGTAGTGGTAGCTGCATGTGTAGCTAAGTGTGCAATGGTAAGAACAAGTTAAGCTGCATAATGAAAATGGAAACAGCTTTTAATTTTTATATTATTTTAATGGTATAATACTCTAAATAGTTTGCTTTGTTGTGGTGTCAGCAGATTTTAAGTTGTATCTTGGAACTTCTTAAAACAAATTGAGCCACAGAAATCCATGGGTGAATTAACTACATTTTCTTTCCAGTGGTTAAGCACAAAGCTACATAGTAACCATAAGCATGTGTCATATAAGCAAAAGTTCCATTCTGGTATGATATGTTTTAAGTTCTTTATTTTATGAGACAATGTTTTAAAAAATCCTGAATTTCCCCTAATGTGACATTTTTTTTAGGTATCAGTTCTGTATTTGATTCACCAGTAAGCAACAAATTTAATGTAAATTCCTCATTACAAACTTGTTATTGCTCAGATAAACAATGATTTTTATAGCCTTCAATATAGTTTGATTACAGAGCCATCAAATATACAATCACACCTTTCTTGTCCATCAAATATACAATCACACCTTTCTTGTCCATCAAATATACAATCACACCTTTCTTGTCCATCAAATATACAATCACACCTTTCTTGTCCATCAAATATACAATCACACCTTTCTTGTCCATCAAATATACAATCACACCTTTCTTGTCCATCAAATATACAATCACACCTTTCTTGTCCATCAAATATACAATCACACCTTTCTTGTCCATCAAATATACAATCACACCTTTCTTGTCCATCAAATATACAATCACACCTTTCTTGTCCATCAAATATACAATCACACCTTTCTTGTCCATCAAATATACAATCACACCTTTCTTGTCCATCAAATATACAATCACACCTTTCTTGTCCATCAAATATACAATCACACCTTTCTTGTCCATCAAATACAATCACACCTTTCTTGTCCATCAAATATACAATCACACCTTTCTTGTCCATCAAATACAATCACACCTTTTTGTTACACCTACCTGTCACATCCTTTCTTTCAGAATTTGTTAATAGTTTTCTCATATATTTAATTCTATATTAAGTAGGACCAATAGAGAGGTGAGGTTTTCTTCTATTAAATGGTGTATTATTATTATGTTTTCTGAATGGAGAATTGGAATTTTTTCAGTTAGTATGAGTTTCATTCCCATGGGAAAAATAGCAACAAGCTCTGATGAATTTGTAATGGTTTTGTTGCATAATTAAAAAGCCAGAAAAATTTTGATAGATAAGGAAAATAGTTTTTTGCATATTACCATTCTGTTCTTTGGTGCATTATTTAGTTAAATAAAAATTATTTGATGTATTACTACCATTAGAACAAAAAGAGTAGGGCTAAGTGTTATTGATAGTTTACAGCAAAAAAAAAATTTCACAGGACACAGAATTTAAGAGCAAGTTAAATAATTACAAAAGACATTGATAGAGGTTGGTTAAGAACACATTAAAAGATTCAACATGACATAGATAGATTGATTAAGAACATATTAAAAGATCTTGCATGACACAACTTAATTAGGAGTCAGACATATTGATTTAGAAACAATAAAATATTCCACATGATAAACTGGTTTAGAACCAGTTAAGTGATTACAGATGGCAGAGATAGAGAGTATTTTAGAGCAAATCAAAAGAGTTCACATAACATAGACAGAGGTTAATTAAGAACAAATTAAAAGACTCCACGTGACACAGACAGGGGTTGAGTGAAAGAAAATTAAAAGATTTCACATAAAATTGGTTAAGCAATAAGTTGAATGTTTTCACAAAACAGAACAAGATTGATTAAAACTTTTTCCCCCAGTAATCTAGAGTAAAACTTTAAAATATTTAGTTGAAAAACATATCTTCAATTTTTGTCCATTAAAAGTTAAAATCACATTATGAAATAAAATATCCATAATGTATAGTAAAAAATATTCTGAGTTTATGAACTGGAAATTACCTCTGTGCATTAAAAATTGTAATTTTCTTTTGTTTATCTTGTTAAGGATTACCAATTAAGATATTAATGAGTAATACTCTTGGAAATATCTTTGTATAGATATATTTTAATATTACATACAAATGTACATGGGTGCTGTACATGAAGAATATGTTTGTTACACTAAACTTGTTTACAACAATATGCTAATTCTAATACAGTACTGTAAGATATAACGTGTTAAGTACTTATAAAAATGAAGATAACCATTAGGACTAAAACATTTGGTATTAATAAAAGATGGAGATGTTTCACAATACATTTATTTCACCTTCAGGGTAGGCTAGGCGGTTAAGGCACTCAACTCGTATTCCGAGGGTCATGGGTTCAAGTTCCCATCACACCAAACATGCTCTTTCTTTCAGTCAAAAGGGCATTAGAAAATAATGGTGAATCCCACTATTCATTGATAAGGGTAGCTCAAGAGTTGGCAGTGAGTGGTGATGAGTAGCTGCCTTCCCTCTAGTCTTACACTATAAAATTAGCTAGCACTGATAGCCTTCATGTAGCTTTGCACGAAATTCAAAACAAACCAAATCTTCAGGGTAATCTGAAAATTGCATTATAATTATATTTAATATAATTAATTGTTTTAATAACATTGTAAGGTTATTAAGTATCTAAATCAGTGTATTCTAAGTAAAATTTTAGTTGAATGTTATGTTTGATTTGATGTTTCTAATAAGATACAATTTTCATACCTTGCTAGATTTATAAAGTGATTAATTCCAGGTGTATTAAAAAGTACTTATTTGGTTGTGTTTATGGTAAAAGTGAACACCTACTATGATTGTGTGTGTTTATGTGTAAAGTAATCACACCTGGTGTTTATTTTCATAAACACACAAGTTAAACAAAAATATTTTTATAAATGTCATAATATTTGTGAAAATATGAAATTGTACACAAATTTATTTTAATTTTAGGATATCAAAGTTGATATAAGCCATTGTTTCACATTCTAATGCCCTGGTAAATAAAAACATTTGTTTACCTTTGTAAGAACTAAGTGTATATTTTTAGAAGGTGGTGTATGTTTTGTTTAATTACTGGAAATTTCAGTTTAAAAAAGAAATAGTCAAATGTTTCACCTCACCATCTAAATGATCAGTACATACTTAATGAATTGATTATTTCTCAGAAGAGGAATAATATAGACAGTTTACTCTTTCTCCATCTAAACTGTGATGATCCTTTTCTTGTGTGACAACTTTCCTCATCCTACAGTACAATGACCTTGACCAGCTCAACAAATAAATCAAACTGTGGTATTCAGGAACTGTTTATTGATACATAAAACACATAGTAAATACAGTACATGTAGACTGCAGAATTGATGTTTATGTGCTGAGCAGCAAAAACAATAATATTACTAGACACATGTTAACTCAACCTAGCCTAGCTTGGCAAGTTGTTCCGTACGATTCTCCAGTTTCCCAGAGTTTATAGAAATTCTCTTAAGTGTGAACCAACAGTTCCAAAATAATTTCTAACCTGCAACAGAACACCTCCTCAACTTTGATCTAAGTAAGATTATTATTTCTCTTCAATCGGTGTAGTTTAAGTTGGTACCTATAATTTGGCTGAGTATCGTGTATATATATATATATATATATATATATATGAACACATTATTGGTGATGGTCAGTTTAAAGGTTTGAATATTAAAGAATTAACTGTTTGTTACATAAAAAGTATATGTCATTGTAAGAATTTAAATAAAATTAATTCATTTTGTTTAGTCTCAGTCTCAGAATTGTTTTTTCAGGTTGTTCATAAGTTTGCTCGAGTTAGTGACTCGTAAGGCCCAATCTCCACTGTGTTCCATAATTAAATAAATTTGATGTAATTACCATTAAAGTTGAAGCTTAAATAACTAGCCTAAGGGCCTGCCTGTTACATGTCAATGAATATTTCTATAGCTTTCAAACAGATATAATTTAACAACAAAACATTAATAGGAATGAGAGTTAAATGATGTAACCTATAAACATCTGTGTAGTTTGTTTAATGTGTAATAAACTTTAAATTGCATAACAAATACAAAAGTTAAAAGCAATAAGAAACCTATTGATTAATCTTTTTCACTTATTCTCAGCTGTCCCATCCACTACACTAAACTATAAAACCACAGCACAGAGTCATCTCTTTTTATTTTAACATTCACCAAAACAGCCCTTTATTTAATGCATTTTCTACAGCTGAATGTTACCTGCTCCTAAAGTTAGCAGCTTTATTAAAAAAAACTCTAACTATTTTAACTGAAGGTAACTCCATCCTGCCAAAAATTTGTGTCCTGTAGTCCTAACACTTTCTCCATTACATATGAAAAAAACTATTGCAATGAAACTATAAATTCCCATAATTTAAACATTTCAATAAGATACCTCTTGACTATTCTACTTTCAAAAGAAAATTTCAAAACACCTAAACCATCCTTGTATGAATTATATAGATATATGTATCATAAGTTTATTCATTCTAATGATAGTTGACCCTATTTTTCTTGATATGTGTTAATTCACACAATACATGGTGAAGAAAAGCACTGAGTGACTTTCATGCTAATTTTGTGCCTTTTTCATTTTCAAAGTTAGGTGTATTGTGCCACTACCTGCTGAGAATACTGCTATATAAGATTGTTTTAGGATGTCCTTCACTAATTGCACAGGTAATATCTAGAAATCATGGCCCCTCTAAAGTGAAATGAGAATCACAAGTAACATAAGAGCACATTAATGCTAGGTAAATACGAAATTTAATTTTAATCTTTTCATTTAGTTTGTCTGATTCCTATTCTATTCATAACTTGACCTTATATGACTCTGAGAAGAAGAAATAGCTCAGTGTGGCAAGGTTGTTACATACTTGACTCATAATCTGAGGGTTGCAGGTTCTATCCCTGTCACACTAAACATGCTTGCCCTTTCAGCTGTGGGAGCATTATAATGTTATGGTCATTCCCACTATTCAAAAGTTGGCAGTGGGTGGTTATGACGAGTTGCCTTCCCACCAGTCTTACACTTCAAAATTATGGATAGTGCAGATAGCCCTCATGTAGCTTTGCATGAAATTAAAAATGAAACCAAAATCATATTCATCATAAGCAAATAAACAAACTGTTTTTCTTCTGAATTATTTAAGATTGTCTTTTATGACAGATATCTATACAACTAATTAAGGACATTGTCCTCAATAGCCTTTAATTCATTAGTTGAAGCTGTTCTGTGATACTATATCTTGTTTGAATCTTATCTTAAGCAAACCTATTGAGTAAATCTCAAGTGTGTTCAGTTTCCTTGAACCACAACAAGATATGCTACAAAAATTTTAGGTTCCATGACAAAAATTCTAATCTGGGTTATTATGGACTTTGTTGCTGCTTAAGAAACCAACGTTGTTGCAAATCTCATGATCAAGTAATGGACAAGAGGTTGGTAACTCTTGGATCAAACCCATTGGTCCTCATGAGTGAGATTAAACTAATTATCACCCCTTCAATGTTCAACAGCTCAGAAAAGGAAAGCCTAGACCAGCTTTGAAACATTTCAGGTAGGTGAATGCTAAGAATGGAACAGCTTCTGAGAAGGCAATTCAATGTCTTGTGCTTAGTCAAAACAGTCCTCTTCAAGACTCACTTCCACTCTTAAACAAGGAGCAGCTGCAAGACAGTCATCAGTAAGTTGCACAAAGGCATAGAGTAGTCTTTAGGGATGAGCCTAAGGCTTGTAAAGTAGGAAGCTCGACCACTTATGTAGGTGATATGTACCATGTGTATGGTGATGCTAACTTTGGTTGGCCACTACAAGTCATGAAGATATGCTTATTGGAATGTTCATGTAATAGTTGCCTTCTCTTGGTAATGGAGGCAGTTACTGTCATGATGAGATTCAAAGTTGTAAATTTGAATTACATGGAATGAAAGAAGCCTTTAATAACAACTGTAGTGACTTCCACATATACAGAATGTTTTTTTTCCAAGGCTCTTAAATCATATCAGGTCGAAACCATCTATGGATCAACCAAAAACTCATGCATACTGGAGTTGCAGTGCAGTCACATTAGCTTCCAGTGAATAGTTAGAGCTATTCTGTTAATTTTATAATATTTATGCTGCCATGTCCAGTAGTTTCTCCACCTGAGTATCATCCCATTCCAGAGGGGCAAAGCATATGCTTTGTTTCTGGAGAGTTGGGTCACATTTAGGTAGACTGTCCTGACCTTGCTGAGGAGCAAGTCAGAAATTTGTACCTGTTTTGACTGATGAGGTCATTAGTACTGCAGCTATAACTTTTGGAAACTTGAGAAGCCCAAAACAGATCTGACCACCAACTTAAGATAATGCAATCAAATACTTTTTCATAAAAATATGGTCAGCCCAGATATTTTAATGAAAAGTTGATCTTGGTACATTCCTTTTTGTAGACACAGAATTAGCTGGAATACTATTGGATTTTGTGGTATTACAGGCACTTCAAACAAAAACTACATTTTGGTCTGTTGACACAAACTTTGTTCTGACAAATTCACATTTAGCTTCTGTTCATGGAAAAGTAGTGATCTATATCTAGGAGGATATAACGTCATAACTTCAAGAAGATATCTTGAATGCAAATACGTTTGTAAAACATTTATATTTTGTGTACAACACACTTGCATATTTTACTTAAAGCTTGCAACACTTCGTACATTTACGCGTTGAAAATTCGGAATTATAGTTAAAATTCTTTCTCTCTACAGTGTTTATACTTTAGACCAACGCTATGCACATTCAATTAAGCGTATTTTTGCATTTCGTTCGTTTGTTTGTTTTTTAATTTCACACAAAGCTACTCGAGGGCTATCTGCGCTAGGCGTCCCTAATTTAGCAGTGTAAGATTACGAGTCGCACGCCTAAACACGCTTGGCCAGGCCGGGCCCTTGCATTTCGTTGTTTAAAGGTTATAATGTATGTGAAATAATATAAATTTTTAAAAACCACAAAATGTCAACGTAATTCCTGACTGGCGTGAGGACAAATATTACTGATTTTAAAATGAATGTTATTTATTGGCTTGGAACAAACATGAAGTAAGGAAAACAATAAATGTAATATGGAAATAACCATAACTTTCTTCTTTTTGTAATAGCAATATTCAGACGAAAAATCATTCTTCGTTCTTAATATGTTCAGGTTTTACACACAAAATTCTCAAGAAAACTATTAACTTAATTTTGTTTCAAGATGCCTTTGTTCCTTTGTCATTCTCAAAATTTTGTGGTTTCTGTTCGTGAAGAACATTGCGACATGTGATCTTGTTCCATTATGTTAAGTTAGTTAATTAATCTGATTCCTAGTCTCGTCAAATTCTGACCTGATATTGACTCTTCAAAGAAAAGACAATTCATTGTAAGCAAGTATACACGTATTTTCCTTTTCAATTAATAAATATCATGGTTATAGTATATTACATGTTGCGTTCAATTCATTTTCTTTAATTTTCCATTAAACAACCTATCAGGTAAACCCCATGTTGTGGTTGTTTTTTAATTAAGCGCCAAAGCTACACAATGGGCTATCTGTATTCTGCCTACCACGGGTATCGAAACCTGGGTTTCAATGATGTAAGTCCACAAACATATAGGTGTACCATTGGATGGCTTATAATCAATTCACCTGGATACACCATGTGACAATCTGTCCTAGTAGCCCTCCTCTGGATGATTTCCAACATTTCAATGTTCTCTCTAAAATATGTAGACTAAGCCTGTACAATGTGTACATAATATCCCAATTTGCAGATGAGGGCTAACTAATGACTTGTACAATGGAATTATAATTAGATATATTTGCTCAACTTTACGTATATATTTAATAGCTAATATGTCAACAAACTACAAAATACTGCACAAAACACTTTATTTACTAATTATTGACGTGTTCATTTGTTTTAGTACGAAGGTGGTAAAATATATTGTGTGAAATGCTTCATCGTGGGATCCAATCCTCAGATTTTAGCGTTGTAAATCAATAAACGTACCTCTGATCCACTGGGTAATAAAGTTAAAGACTTCATTTTCTCATAAATATCGTAATTACGTTTTCTAATTTCAAATGCATAAAATATGTTGGCAGGTATTTAATATTATAAAACATAATATAGTAATTTTTATTTCTTCTTATTAAAAGGCGAAATTTAAAAAAACGACAACATTTTTTCCCGGAGTTCCACTGCATGTCGCGTATGTCTACACTGCGAAGACTAAATTCATTTTAGGGATAGTATTCCGGTGAAAAACATATGTAATTATAAAGTCTGATTAAGGTTTTACTATAGAATATTTATTGTAAGATATGTAACTTTTGGAAAGTATAGAAAATGTATTGTTTACAGTGGCTTATACCTGTTTTGTTGATTCCTAAGCCAGTTAATCCAACACTTTTGCAAAACCATATGATGTTTATGGTTCTTTACCTAACCGGTTTTTTTTCTGGAGAGAAAACCATGCACCATATGTAGCCTTGTATTTTTCGCTGCTGTTTTCCTTATTTGTTACAGTGGAATGGAAAATTGCATTTTTTCTTTTTTCACAGATTGTGACACTGTCTACTGCGGAAATGAAAGATAGCTTGAATGACTCCCTAATACTGGTACTACTACCAACATTAATGGTATACTATAACTAATATAAGTATTATAGTATAATACTAATATTAATAATAATATTAATAGAATCAGTATAAAATTAAAAGAAAAACTGCGTTTTTGTTGTGTGTTTTTTGCAAAATAAGTAATAAATTGTTTTTTTTTATTGTAGGCTTAACCTTGCTTATCAATATCATTCAGAAATAAGTAGATTTTATAATATTACTTTAAGTTTAAACTTACCATTTGACTTTGAGTGTGATACACATTTGAGAAGGTGAAAAGAATGTCCACAACTTGTCATCAGTTGCACTGTTTGCATTACAGGCAACATTACTTGTGCCAAATAATGGTTTGAATTTTCATTAAACAAAAGCAATAAAACAGCAGCTGGTTATTATGGGTGAAATTATCCAGCTAACCTGATGTGAAGAATAATGCAGTATCATCATTAAATATGTGAGACAGAAGATCTACAAAGCTACTACTAATAGTAGACTTCTTTAATTTTGTTTGCTTTACAGGTATGTAAAACAGCTTCCCAAGGAAAAAGATTGAAGTATTAGGAAATTTCACAACTTTTAGTTGAGCAAAAAAACAAAGAAGTCTGAAGAAGATATTCATTTCAGTATAGAAATATTTACAATCAATAAATTATTCATATGTGAAAGATTATTAAATGCATATTGTATAATGTTACTGGAAGACTTCTTTACAAACATTACTTTGGTTAAATGCAAGAATAATCAACAAAGTTTTGTACCATGTCATTATGTTTATTTCTTGTATTCTTTAAGTGTAATACCGTAAACATAAATTATTTCTTGTATTCTTTAAGTGTAATACTGTAAACATAAATGTTGATGCTTAACAGTAGTTAGTGTTAACTGCCAATCAAAGTGAAAGCATTGCATGTAAGATTTTGTGTACAGGCTGTGAAACAACCAAATGAAGTGAATTCAAAATGTGTGTACATATAAAACTTTGATAGAATTGGTAAAATATTTACTTCTTTCCATTTCTGAATAAACTCCACCATTATTTGAAAAGTGTTTTGTATTAGTTATGTGATTATAAAATCAAAAGTACTTATATTACCAATGAAACTTGACTAGTGTAAGAAACGAGGTAGAAATAAAACATGCAGTAATTGTCATGCATACTTTTATAGAAACAGTATAACTGGGAGGATTGACTTGATTTATCAAAATTTTAATTGAAGAATTCTGTATATGTTCAATCAGCTTTCAAGTTATTGTGATTCTGCATCTGATTATTTTGAAAGGTAAAATTCTGTACTGGTTAGTTATATATATGTACTATACTTATATAGACTGGATGCAGAGAAAAATGCCATTTAAATACAAGTTTTGGTCAATTTTGTGAATACTGGAAGTTAATATAATAATTTGTCTAAACATCATATATGTATGTATGTTTGTAGTAAAGGTGTGAAATAAATGTATAATTACTGTTTACATTTAGCTATTTACATTCAAAGGTTTATAAGTTAAAACAGCAATAGAATTTCAAGCAGTTCTGACGTTTGCTACGCAGAATAGAAATTTTATGGATGTATGCAGAAAGTAAAACAAGCTGATTTGTATAATTTTTAACTGTTTTTTTAGTTTTAGATTATAGTAAATTCAATGCAAATGTTTATATATATATATATGTGTACGTATGTATATATATAAACAAATTTCATAACCTCATTGTTGCACTTAGGCTTTATTCTTATTGATAAAAATGGATCTTTAAATAAATAACCAGGAGGAATTATCATTTTGTTGTATTATTATAATATTTTCAAGGGATAATGATGGGTCATTTGGCTCAGGTAGGCTATCCATTTTTCTACTGGTAACCTATTGTAAACTGTGTATATAGTAACTCCTTTTCTTTTTACGTTTTTTTTATTTATATAAGATTATGCAGTAAATAATGTATTTGTAACTATTTTTCAAGCTGTTGGTGTGGTCAGTGAAGTTTATTGAACATTTTCAGTAATGTACTAGACTGTGATTGGAAAATGTTGAAATATCTAGTTCAGAAAATGCTAATTGTGTAAAGTTTCCATATTAATGTAGTTTAAGCACAATAATGTGAAAAAATGATTTGAAACAGTATTGTAATTTATGATTGGGGATTTTGAGGAGTTGAATGTTTCACCAGATTTCTTTAATATTTATAGTTACCTTTTTACTGAATTTCTTGTGCTAATAAAATTAAGGTATCTTCAGTACTATGTAATTAAAATGTGTGTATTTTGTAAATATTTGAACAGATTAGAAAAGGCAAAGTAACAGAAGGCTATGTCTTTTAAGTTCACCAATACACAAGCTAAGTTTAAACATATAAAACTGAAACCAAGCTAAATGTGCACTTTTACTTCTGTGCATAAAAAAAAAGTTAAAATAATTTCATGTAACAGGAGAAACAGCTAAACCACTTCATGAGTGTACAACTCTAATTGATAAATAATTTTAGAAGTAAACATAAATTTCTGAACTTGGATTTTCAGCCTTCCTAACGTTCTTTTCCAAACCCAAAATGTATTAACGGTCTGTTCAAATCTGTAATAGTTCCCATCATCTGAATTAAGCCATGTTAATCAAACGTACCCAGGCTTGGTCTGTTGAACTGAACCTCTATTAAAGAAAGACTGACTGTTGACTATAACTCTGAATTTACCATGTGCAATTACAAACTGTGGCAAGCTTTTAGTAAAGCACGCAAGTCTGTAGTACACAAGATATTAGATGTTTTACAAAGGTGTTTGTACACAAGATGTGCCGATGTACAAGATGATGCTTATTTGAAGAATAAAAAATCTTGATTTATTTAAAGAATATATATTGAGGATTGTGTTAGGCTCTAGAAGGGATAAGTGATCCTACAGCTTTACAAATTTGTTCTGATCAAAGAGGAAGAAAATATAGTTAAATCATACATTTTAGGCCCAAAATGTGGAGAAAGTATAGGTATGTATTTGCACATATTTAGGTCTTGAAACTGTGTGTTTCAGGTTTTCCAACAACAATGAAAATGCTAAAAAAAAAAATTTAGGGTTGGCAGCAAAAGATGGGAGGGTTTAGAAGTCAGAACCACACATTTATATTTTAGTTTTTATTATGGTGCTAGACCTGTTATTAAGAATGCATATATATGTGTATGGTATTGTACAGTTGTTGAGAAATGAAATGTGGTAATGTTTACTAATATATTTGATATTTCACTCCAGTTTGATGTTTGTTTGTTTCATATGATTAATAGATTTTTTGTGTTAATGATGTGAATTATGCAAATGATTATTTTGCATTTTTATCTTTTGTGTTTGATTTCTGTAATTCATTGAATTTTTGAAAATAATAATAATGGACTATAGTAAGTGTTTTGTACTGTGTGTATTTTATAATACGTGAAGCATCTTTCTGAAGTAAAACATACTTATTATCCTTATTTTAACGAACAATCTGCATGACATGGCATATTTCGATGATTTACAAACAAAGTTTTTTGGAACACTCTTAAAATTCTTAAGTCCTTGCTTTATTGGGAACCTGAATTCCCCAATGTAAAAATTTGCATTAATTACAATTGGTTTAGAAAATGCCAATTTTTAACTAAGATATTACATATATATATTTATACAATTTTAAAAATCATGCAGTACATAACACAATCAAAACAAATAACTATAATCATAAAATGACACAGCACGTAAAAATGCTTAAATATAAATGTTATCTTTTTGGCTTAACACAATCAGTAATCACACGACTGAGGTGTTATTCGAAGGCTGGGATAGGTTACAAAGGAGTAACGGAAAAATTTCTGTTAGGTTTTCCAACCAATTAACAGGTATGATAAGTTTTACAAAACTGGGAAACATTTTGAACTAATTTTTGACCAATAAATATCTCATAATTTTGTCACACGTTTTTTATACACCGAGACTGTGTATATCTGCGCTAGCCGTGCCTAATTTAGCAGTGTAAGACTAGAGGGAAGGCAGCTAGTCATCACCACCCACCGCCAACTCTTGGGCTACTCTTTTACCAACAAATAGTGGGATTGATTGTTAAATTATAACGCCCCCGCGGCTGAAAGGACAAGCATGTTTGGTGCGACGGGGATTCGAACCCTTGGTGCAAATATACCATTTTTCTCAAAAGTTCCATAATTTGCACTATCGCTAGATGGGCATAAACCATAAAACATTTACATAAATTCCCTTTCGATGTTAATCCATAAACTGATATGGAGTCTAGTTTATAAACGGCCTTTTTGTTTTATTTAAATATATATATTTACTGGGGAAAAGTGTTTAGGACTATCCTCGTCATGTAAACAGTATCTGTATAGTTCGTTTTTTCTCTAATTTTTGTCAAAATAATTTATTGTACAATGTTGGAGTCTATCTGATTTTGTTGCTATGTTTGCGTATTTATGCATGAATTCTGATGAGGTAGTTCTGGGTAAGTAGTGTATTTTGTATTGTTTGTAGTTTGGCTTGTACTAGGTTTTTACTTGCATTTATCCATGCATGAGCGACGTGGTCAAATTACGGGTCTAATGCATGTTTTATATATTTTTAAATTATTATCTGCTGTTGTTCCACTGTTTTTTCCAGTTAGATTCCTAGTATAGTTTGTTCTTCGCCAAATTTTTGTTCTAATATTATTAAGGTGGTTTATTCATGTTAATTTAGAGTCGAGTGTTTGTCCCAGGAATTTTGCAGATGTAGCAGTCTAAAGGAGTGCTCCATTCATATAGATTTCTGGTTGTACTTTGGTTTAATTAACTTTGTGAATATCACTAGTTGGATTCTAGCTGTGTTTATTTTGATTCTATATTTCTGACAATATTTACTTATTCTGTTTAATTGTGATTGTATATTTTTGGCTACTATTGTTGGTGTTGCTGCACTTTTCCAGACTGTTACGTCATCCGCGAACTGTGAGGAGTATCCATGATTTGAATCTTTCAGAAGCCGTACTTATACAACACCTCAAACCAAAATTAAACCTACATAAAGGAACATCCTTATTATACCTTATACCTATACTAATTAATAACCTAACATCTAACTGCAACGCCCTCTACAATCCGATGCATTTTACACTCTTGTTCCTAAGACATGTTTTGTACTTTATTTTAATTAAAGTTTTAATATCAGCCGTCTTCGAAATGATACATTTCTGAAACAACAATATGACATACTACAGCTTAATCCTCTAAACCTGGTAGATTTGGTGGTCTCTATTTTCTCATCATTTTTACAAAAAGTAATCATTTGGAACTTTTTCAAGCTCATTCTTTGGGAGTGCATATTTAAATAGTGAAGAGGCATGCGGGTAGTTTTCTTGCTTAGCGAGCAATTTTCTTTTCGCAAACGGAACTTCCCGTGTTGAATCAGCTCCCTCGCATTCATCATTGTCGCTAACTTAAGAATTGTCAGTAGCACAGTTATTCACAAGATCCCTAATAAGTCCACAAAATGACTGACACAAATCTATAATATCATTCCATGCAGAATTGTCTATCATTTCTTAAAATTTAATTTCTTAGCTCGAGCTCGAGTCACAGCACACGAGGGAAACATATTGAGACTCTCTTCAACATCATCATCCTTCGATGAAACAGAGACTAACTCGCTAATCATCTTTGGTTAAACAACAAATTCTCCCCCAGCCAAATCGTTTCCTAACGATAATAATAATACATTCTGAATTTACAGAGTTGGTCTCACCACTGGTCCAGAAAGTAGGTTTGATGTTAAATAAATATTATAAAGAGGAAAATTGACAAAACCACCCTCAATACCTTGAGCAATAACAGATTCATCAGTGGCATAACTCGAATCTGAGAGCAAGATACCCTCTAACAACAATGAATGTGTCGCCCCATACACATAGAATACATATGGGTTTATTAGTATCATTTGTCAAAGACACAGAACCAACAGACACGAAAGGTTTAATTTATTTTATAACTACATCAGCCTTTTTATCAGTGACACAATCAATAACACCGGGTGATCTGGTAAACCTACATCCATATATGGACACGAAAACACTGGGTATTGCCTCATTTTCTTTTTCAAACACCAATAATTGCACATATTTTGATTAGGTTTTTTTACAATAGCATACGGGCCTTGATGACTTTAATGAAGTTCTATCCCGTCTGTAATAAGATTTCGAGCTACAGAAACTGAATTTTTAAAAAAATTCTGAATTTTACTTAATTAAACAGGTACAGGTTTTTCTGAGTCAACAGAAATTTCTTTTTGTGAAAAGTGGTTTTATATGTTAAAATGTAATCATCTGAAAGAGCAATTGCTTTCTGTAGTGTTACAACTCTTCATACAAGTTTTTAGGTCGTTACTTGTACAGCGTTTAAGCTCTTCAATTAGATATAATTCTCTTAATTTATCGAAACTGCTGGCAATATGCATATAATTACAGCATCAATCAAAATAAACCTCTTTCTCGTAGGCGAATTACATATAAGTTTCTTTATCTTGCTTGCAATAACCTCAAAACTTTTGGCGATAAGCCTGTGGTACTAACTCGTATGCTTTGAGAATAGCTGTTTTAACCTTATTATAATCTGGATAATCTTCTAAAGAGATAGTAGCATAGGTTTTTATGCTTTAACAGTTATAACACTGTGTAATAATAATGACCATTTTTCAGTGTGCCATTCTATAGTTTGGACAACCTTTTCAAAGTGTTGGAAGTATTTATCAACTTCACTTTCATTAAGTGGTGTTACCTTAATATATCGATTGAGTTCAAAGTTGTAATTTCGCATTGGTCAATTAGAGTTAAGTTTAATTTCCATTTATATCAGCATAATGTCTTTGTCAGCTTCGATACAGTCTTGTTTGGTTTCAACACTTTTACTTTTTGTTTCCGCTTTGATATGGGTTTGCTGTTTTTCTTTTTCGTCTTCTACACGGGCTTGCTCTTTCCGGGCTTTGATGAGGGCTTGTTTAAGGTCGATTGGCAAACGATCATGTAACCCGATGAGTGGAGGTCTCGCAAAGTGCCATATCTTCACGTAGAATCGTCAGCCTTCTCATGGTCAAAGAATACTGACACAGGATGTTCTTGTTTCAGAAAGGCTTTTCTGATCAGCGTTTCAAGTCGAATCAGGTAGTCCACGGAGGAGTATTGTCGTCGGAACTCACACTAGGTGGGCGAAAGTTGTTTGATTCGAGAAACCAAATAAGACGAGCATTAATCATTATCTCTAAGATCTTACAAAGACAGCTCGTCAAAGCAATTGTATGGTAGTTTGAAAGCTAAGAAGAGGGGAGGAGAATAACCCGGTGCCAAGCATCACGAAAAACATTCACCTTCCAGATTCAGTCAAAACACAACCAGAAGAATTGCAAGAGAGACAGAGGAGAGATGGCGCAACGTCTCGTAGTGAATATAATTAAGTCCAACTGATGTAGTGCCAGAATGATTTAGAGCTAGCTTGAGATCAACCTATGTAGAGGGGCAATTATAGTCATAGAGATTATCAGCTCAGAAGGAAAGAGTCGATGACTCTGCCCGAGTTTTGATGGTTAAAAAGGTGGAGGATGAAGAAGAAGTGATACACGTATGAAAAAACGTTCACTGAGAGGTCATCACTAACTTCCTAGCCATCAGAGAGCATGACCAAAAGGGGGACAGACGTACACTACTCACTACCTTTGTACCATATGATTTTAGAACGGATAGTAGAAGAGATGCTGGTTGTGTACTTAATCTAAGATTCCTTCTTCCTTTGACGCCATACCTGCTGAACTAGGCCCACTGTGCACAGGCCCACTGAAAAGCAATGAAGTTTGAAAGATTGGATACCTACGAAAGGTATCCCAAGCCTATTTCTGAGCTTTCCATATCATGTGGTAGGCAAGATTCCACTATGGACGAGGATACCATAAAAACATGTGTTTTAGGAATACATTGAGCAGTGACGTGGACAATAAAGTCAGTCACTGCTGCAACACAGTCATCTATTGATGACTTACAGACGACGGTAGAATCTGAGAGAGCAGTGAAAGAGGGCTAGTTGAGTTGGTGCAGCTTCTATCAAGGCATCGACCACAACTAGTCTTTCTCAAAATGATCACTGTCCTGTGGCTCACTGTCAACTCTCCAAAAAGGGGAGCAGATAGCGAGATTAGCAGTAGTAAAAGACTGACTAGATGCATGAAAATAAGTATAAGAACCAGTATTGAAAAGAGAAAGGCTGTGATTCAAGAGCATACTCTTTATGAAATGACTCCTCCCATTACTATCAGCACTACACCCGTGGGATTAATGGCAGTAAAATATCCCAGAATTAAAAAAGGATACGGCAACTGTTCAATGACAGCATCAATGTCTGATTGATCACAAGTATTTCCAGGAGACAGGGAGAGAGAACAAACAGTGATGGTATGGCCCAAGGAAATATGGATTGGTAAGGCCTCTAAGCGTGTATCAAGTGGCAAAGACAGGGCTGGCGCATGTTGATCGACCAGCAGTGCCACCCTTCACGTATTCATTCATTCTCTACAAAGAAACCTGCCAGAAAGTGATTGCATCGACAGATTTCAGAAAACTTTCCTGTAAGGAGCGACAACAGGATGATAAGATTGAATCAAATCTTTCATGCCATTTTTGTTCAAACAGGAACATCTACAGTTCCACTGTATCAACGTGGTCATTTTTATTTAGGTGTAGAACTTAATGGAGAACCGTTAGGTTTACAAACACGTCGTTTTTCTTTATTAGAAGAAGGTCTTTCGACTTTTATGGATTCTGCCCCAGATTGAGTGAGTAGATATCTGTCAGTAGATGTAAAATCCAGTGACTGAGGTCAAGAACGAATAATCGTTCAATATCTTGGGACCAAATAATATGTGCCTGAGCATATGTGAGAAGCTGATGTCGAAGGAAGTGGACCCGACCAGTCTCTGTAAAGATTGGTGGGAACAGAGATTGGAGTAGATGTTGACTCGACTACTCTTTTTACCAGGTAGGACAAAATACTCTTCACATGGTTGTACAACGACTCTGTTGGAGTCACAGAAAAATATGTCTGCACTCCCACTGTAGCAATAGAATGGAGTGAAGCAACATTTGTCTGAGGTGGAGTGAGGGACAGTAACTAACTAGCCTTGGGATACAAAATATTGTTTGCAGTTTGTAAGCGTTGCACCTCTTTCTCTTCCACCTATTTAGGACAAGATCGAAAGTACGAGGGGTGTGAACCACTACAGTTAACATAGTGTGATTTCAGTTCACACTCGTAGGCGTGATGGTCCATACCACCACAAAGAGTACACAGTAAAGGTTTTTCCTACACATAAAGTAAATATTATATTCTATGAAATTTTGACGAGTTTTTTTTTTAAATAAAGACGATAAATAAATTTCCGCTTATTTCTAAATATATTTTTCCTTATGATTGATTTATTTTGTACATGGCATGTTTAAATATCAGTTGTAATGCAGAATTTACCCGCTAGGTGTCGCAAGTAGACTACGAAGACAAGAAGTGTCATCATGTTTAAGTGATTTACATATAACAATAAAATAAAATATTTTCATTTTTGTGGAAAAACTTATATAGTAGGAACCATGGGATGTGATGGAGGGACAATTCCCAGACGAGATGAATTGGTCCGTATGAAACAAAAGCCCGAACAGGTACCAACTCTTATAGTTAATGTTACAACAACTCTCGGGAGATCGCTTGAACTAGTTGAATATTTGTTTCGAAACAACCATTTGGTTCATTTGAGTTATCTGTGTTAATCTCTCTCTCTCTTTTTGTTTTGATTTTCTACTAATATATTTCAACTACATACATAAGTCTCTTTAATTTTATTCATCTGATCCAGCATCTTAAACTGTGTTAAATTTGTTCAGTACAAAGTTAGGCTTAGCAAGATGTGCAAATTACAAATCACGCCTAGACCTATATTTCATGGTATTGTATAATATGACACCATCCAGATCATCTAATAACAAACACAGTTCTGAAATCTATGCTTTTTTTTGTATATCGTGTTAATTAAAGTGAAACTGAACACCTACATGAATGGTTAAGTCATTGTCAGTTTTTGTTACTGTGGCAATGCCATCTCATTGTATGAAAGATTTATCGAACAAGTTTATTCGTAGATTTTAAAATATGACAAGTTTTTTAAGTGTTTTTTTTTCTTGAGCTTTCTAGACATTGTGTTTTATCAGTGAAAAAGTGATATAATTTTCAGATGGATCTGCAGGAATATTGAATGCTGGTATAAGAGCCCATAAGAAATGACAGGAAACCAAAGTGGGTCAAATTTCAATTACCTAGTATGCATATACAGTTGTGCTGCTCATAAAAAGATATAAGAAAAATTAAGATGTTTCTAACTTTGAGAAACCAAAGCCTCTTATAAGTAATATCTTCTTCACTAAAAGTATTTTCGTTGATCAGTTATTTTCTAATTGCATATACTGCATTATTGCAATAGTTGGCTTTGAATCACTTTTATTACAAATTCTTCATCATGTTTCAAACAACTAGCAAATTAATTTAACTCATTCCTTAATAAATCCTCGGTATAATAAATTTCTCTTTGACAAGCTTTTATATTGCAGAAAAAGTGATGAAAGTTAGGAGTGATATATGCTCGCGTTAGTAATTTAATTCAACTAAAATTGGCAATGAAAAGAGGAAGTATTATAGAAGAAAAAATGTAATTTGACTTGTGTAATTTGCAAAATTTGGAGAAATCAAGCACGACTAACTAACTGGCTTTTATGATTATAGTAAGTGAAGAGAGGTTATGTATTTGTACACATCTTTGGTTAGACCTCTTTTTTAGAGTATTGTGTTTTGTTTTGGGCTGCATAATTTAAAACTCTATAGAGATGTTGGAAAGGCTTGAAAAGAGGGATAGTAGAATTATTTCTGGAATGGAGGGGCTACAAGAACAGGTTAAGTTTCTTAAAAGAGCTTTGTGTTTAAAGAATAGAGGCCCAAAGTTACCCATCTTTGGGGCATTCATCATGAGAGGGTGAAAATGCTCAAGTTTAAAAAAGGACGTGTTCCAGTTCATACACTTCTAGCTTTCTCACAGGGTGATTGTTTTATGGAGTGAATTGTCATTGACATTTTTGGAGGTTAGCTTTGAAGAAAGTTTAGAAGTAGAATCAATATTGCCTGAAAAATAAACAGTTTTGAAAGAACAAATAGTCCCTAGTTGCCCATATGTTGTGCATATGTTTGGTACATTTAACTGCTGGAAATGAATAACAGTTTCTTTCTAGTTTGTTTGCCACTACTAGGTTTAGATTCTGCATTAGATTTCACACTAGCAACACGTATAAGTAATATAATGTAATATCCACTGTTAACTATAACAGTAGCAGGCACCATATGATCTTTAATGTGTTAGCTCCTACATGATCCACAGGTTAGTTGTAAACTGTTTTCTTTTTAAAGGGCTACTTATTGGCTGGGAGACAATGGTTACATATACACTCTTCCTGAAACAAATAATTGTAAAATGATTAGTGAAACCCTGTAAAGTATTGGCAAAATAGGCTTAGGAGTCAATGTGTTAAATAAGTGTATTTAATTATTAAATGAAAAAGGGAACTAGTAATAATAAGCCTATAAAAATGTGTTAACTTATCCATACATGGTATTTAGGTACATTCTAAATAAGGGTTTAAATTTTTGTTCTATTCCAAAAACTATTCTGTTGTGCATTAACTGTTTGAGGAATGTTCCATGATATGAAAGCATAAGAATTTGGTATGTTGTTGCATATGTGATGCATTAAGATTCTGGAGAAAGCAGAGTTCCATTTCAGAATGGATTTCTGTCAATTAAAAAAAACGAAAAAAAAACTGGTGATATTGAAAATCCAACTTCTTAATGAAAGTATCCCAAAATACTGGATGAACAGCTATTACAAATATATGCTTACTTTGCAACATTTCAGAAATGCTGTAGACCAGCATGTACATATTAATAATGTAGTTTATTGATAGTGTTCAGAAGTGAAATATGCATTACATTGTGATGGGCATGTTTTGTTTAAGATGCGAGATTTGTGTTTTATTTACAATCTAGATCTATATTTGTTTTGTTTTGTCTGCAATGGGCCTAAACTTGTGAGTGACTTAGCCTGTAACAACTTAATTTGTTAAACTAAACAGACTAAGGTTAAAATGAATAATAATATCATCATAAGCATGATAAGGTTAGGTACTAAGGAGGCTTGCTTGACTGCATTATTAGTAAGCCTACAAGGTCATAATGCCAATAAGGCCTAACCTAAAAGTTCTATACTAGATCTAATAGTATTATAATATAAAGCTACATCATAATTCCATTATTTTAGTAGGAAAACAAATACAAATAAAGTTAATATATTACATTCAGATGAAGTAGTTTCTTGTAGTTTTGAATGGTACTGAAAGTAATAAGAAGGTGCTAGAACTTTTAGAAGATTTTGATGTTGATGGAGCTCTCATTAAAGTGTAATTTTATGGGAAAATATTAGAAACTGGCTTATTGCTCAGATATTTTAATGGTAATTATCATTTAACTAAAAAATAATAATGTTCCTTGCATATTCTTGGAGAACAAATTCCTTTATTTTATTATGGATAAATTATGCAGTCATCAAGGAAGTGTTGTGTTCTTATAAGTAAAACTAACAGAATTTTGAGGAGAATTTATAGACATGTTGGAAGTCTCCATAAGTTTTGTGAGGTTTAATGAAAATTGTACTTTGTCTAATATGATAACCGTTTTGGATCCTTTACTGGTCGTTTGATTCTTATCAAGAAATAAATACTTTTAAATTCATATCCTGTTATTGTTTGGCATGATATTGGCCATGCATTCAGTTGTTGTTTATATACACAGAAGTTATGTAAATTCATGATTAATGAAAACTTATCTTAGGACATAGTTGCATCCCTTATATGTAATTGTAAAAAAAATACAAAAATGTCTATAAAAACCAAAACACAAAATGTAAAATTTTGTGTGTATCTCCATGGATCCAACAAACCTTCATGCTAGATTTGGTGAAGATCCATCACCTAGGGTCAAAGCAGTGTTAAAAATGCAAAACTACCTATAAAAAATCATAAATGTAAAACTGATATTTTAATTTATATAGATTATTGATATTACGTGCCTAGTAATATGACATTTTTGAAATATGTTGTTGTATACAGCCATCAAATATTTGTGAGAAACTAAGCTAGTGTTTTAACGTTTAAATTGTAAAATTGGAGATCAATCACTAGCAAATTAAGACTAACAGGAAGTTTTATTACATTTGATCATGATTTAAATTATTTCATGAAATCATGATTTAGTGACATTCTTTGTATATGCCTCAGTTTAACTTATAGCACAATTAAGTCAATACAAATTAATTTTTTTGTCCATTTTTGTAAACAAAAATTAAAGATATATGATGTCAACTCTCTGAGATATTTTATGGACTGTTTGTGAAGAGTTGTTTAGAGCTTTCATGCATTTTTTAAATCTGAAGGACTGATGTCAGTTACAATTCAAAGAAGGAAGTCATCTCTATATAAAATCGTTAGTTAGACATTACTTAAAATACTGTACAAATGTTTGGTCTTCTGATCAAAAAAAGAACATGTTTATTTGCATTGATATTTATATTAACTATTTCACGAAAGGTAAAAGATTGTTAATTACAGAGGAAATTGGTGTTCCTGGGACACACATCTGTATTTTCTGCTATCTGATAATGAAGTTTTACTAAAAAAAAAAAAGGTATTTTGTTATTAAAGATTATGGCTTAAATGCCAAAAGCTAGCAAACTATTAGCAGCCATTAGGCTTTAACTGTTATGGTATTCCTGAACCAATTAAAAGGATTGTAGAAAAAATATGCAGTTTATTTGATTTCTATTTTATTATCTCTAGTGAGCAAGCACTTCTGCACTATTTCTAAACATACTGCTGGTAATATTATATTGCAGAAGCATAATGGTCTGAATCTAGCTGGCTGGTTGTTTTAGCAAGCAATCAATCAAGTAGAAGTTGTGGCCTCACTATCTTATTCTCTGTTTCCTATATCTATATACTTAACCTTGTATGTCGTGCAGCTCAAATGGGGGATTCCAAATCTGATATGACATCAGAAAATGAAATTCTAAATTTTGCTAATAACAATTGTATTTACCTTCTGTACATGTTTAATGTGTGTGTGTTGCATATCTTCATGTTGAAATATGTGCTTGCATTTTTTATTTGTAGTGTCTAAGTTTTCTGTTATTAATTCTGAGTCCTGATTAGAAAATGTTCAAGGAGGACTACTAGGATCATTCTTAGTAAGGTCATCTTAAAGAGACCATTGAGATCTCTTTTTCTTAAGACAAGAATGACAAGATAACTATATTGAAGTTTACAAGATTACCCAGGAAGTAATAGGATGAAGAACTCAGATCTTTGTGCTGTATTCTAAATAGGAAGAAGCATGAGTTTAAGATATCAAAAAGATAGAATAGGCTGAAGTTAAGGATTTTGTTTTTCTGACAAGTTGATTAACATACCAAATGAATTATCATTGATACCAGTGAACAGATTCTTACAGGAGTTTAAGAGGGATATTTATAATTTCTCAAAAATAAGTGGTGGGCATGCAGGGATAACTTTGAAGGTTTAAACATTCTTGTTGTTTTTGTTATGTTTACTTTTTTATAATTAGTTTTAAGATTTAATTCCAGATACTTGCAAAAAAATTTTAGTTATGACTTGTGGTTTGTTGATGAGTTACAGGTGGCTCTTTAATACTCCAAAATCTAACAAATTTGATTTTGTAATAGGTTAATTTTAGTCTAAGAGATTTAGTTTTGTTAGTGGTAAAAAGTAAGATACAAATTGTTTTTCTCATTTATAACAAAATCAATTGATATGGCCCTATATATTTGACAGAAAGACAAAGATGCTGAAAATGTAGCTAAATGGAAGCATTGTGCTATCACCCAAGAAGAACTTCGAGCTCCTATTGTATCATGTGAACTTGGAAGGTGAGTCTTAACATATTAAAAACTGAAGTTTCATGTGTTTTAACTTTTAACTTGCTATTGTGTTGTATGAACTTGTGAGATGCATTTGAAAGCAGTAATAGCAAGATAGTTTTGTGTAGCTTTTAAAACTGTTCATCTGTCTTGAACATTCTTTCAAACGATGTGGAAATATTTTCATTTTATCTACGTCATTATATGCTCTTACATGCATCATTATCATATAATTTACAGTAATTAAAATGTGGTGTGAATTGGTAAGAAATTTGTTTATTAGAAAGAAACATTAACAAAAGTCACTATTTTTTCAGATTGTATAATAAAGAGTCTGTTTTGGAGTTTCTTCTGAATCGAGATGAAGCTTTGCACTTGGCTAGCCACATAAGAAATCTCAAGGTTAGTATGTTTACTGTGTGATATATATATATATATATATATATATATATAAAAAAAAAAAAAAGATTGTTTGACAAATTCACACTTGTGAAAAATTTGTCATAGTAACACACAAAATAGTGTATACTTGTGTGACATCATTCAGCTTTTCTGTATATTTTGAAATATCTGAATTATGAATGGACATGTGTTGTACTGCTGTAAAAATAAGACTGTAATAAGTGTTCCTTTATTTTATCATTATGCATCATAAATATTTATGTATTACTATGAAATTAAGTATTTCAAAAAAAGGATCACTATAGAATAAAAAGTGTCTATATAGTAGACACAAAAAACTTGACCTCTATTGCTTAATTATCAAGGTGCTAGGATGACATCAAACTTTTGCAAGTGATCAAGGAAAACTAATTCAAATAAACAATCAAAACTGTTCAGTTTGAGTCAGGCCAAAGATTAATCAAAAGTATGGTTTTTATTATAGCTGAAGCTTAAGCTAGCTTTTATTTGATACAACTGGGTAAGGTCAAAAGTAAACCATTGTTCTCTTTGTAAGTTATTTGGTTTTGGTGTTTAGACAAATCTACTTATGTAAATTTTAAAAATTGTGTAATGAGTTTTGTTTTTCCACATTAAACTTGAGGTATTCTTTTAATGTTGCTTATTTTTGAAGCAGGTGATTTTGCTAACCCTTTTTTTTTTAATTAACTTAATTCTACCTCATTATAGTTACCTTTATTTCATACATTCACCTTTTTGTACATTTCTGGAGCATGAATTCCTGAATCAATGTTATCACTTTGACAAGTGCTTTATCTCAGGCGTCAGGTGTGGATGACCCAATGGGAGATTTCAGTGTTCATTTGCAGGGAGATTGAACATAATCTGGGTCAATCTCTGTCTCCAGGCATTGCCCCACTTTCTCCTGCACATGTTGAACCTGTTCAAACTGAGGCCTTTGACTGTCTATTTCCACCTTTTCATGAGAATTCAGTTTAGTCTTTTTAAGATTTTATTTCTGAGGTATGTGATGTTTTATCCCTTACACCTATTTCTCATGACTCATTGCCTTCCTTATTGCAGGAACATTCTTCCCAACTCTGTGGTTTTTAATCCCCTTCCCTAACATTTGTGTCCATGCTGAACAATTTATCTGACAGCTAAATGACAGCATTAGTATATGTTGTACCTCCATAGACTTCAAATCAGTCTGCCTTCACTTATCATTGTGAACACTGTTCTTCTCTTGATCAGCAACTGGTACCCTTTCATCAATGATGTTTTTGTCAGAGGGATTTGAGATTCCATTTCTTGCCACACCTTCTTGTATCTGTTTACTTCCCTCCATATCAGGATCTTGTCTGTCAGCACCTGTAGGAGACATTTCAGGATGTCCTCATTCATCAGGCTATCAAACCTGTTCCTCATTAATCACCAAGTTTTTACTCCTGACTATTTATTGTTCCCAAGAAAACTGGGGACTAGAGGCTTGTAATTGATTTGTCCTGCCTCAGTTGCTTTGTTCACTTTATATGTTTCATCATGGAGTCCTACCTTACCCTCCAGTGAGTATTTTCTTTAGTTTTATGGATGACCAAGATGGATTTCATCAATGCTTATCTGCACATTCCTCTCATAACATGGCTTCATTCACATATTTGGTTTGGTTAGGTACCAGTTTTACACCCTACCCTTTGGACTTGTTTTTGTACCTTTGTTTTCTTTTAAATGGTCAGGGCTTTTTCTCTTCATCCCCCATCCCCTGTCTGTTCTCTTGGTTTTCCATGAATCGCTACTCTCCAAGGGCTTGCAAATATGCATTTCTTACAGTGGACTCTGCACAGTTAATGGAACCTTTCTTGGGATCCCTTGGCTGCTCCTATTACACTTCCTTCTTCCCTGGTGATGATCTGCTTTGGTTGTTGAACAAGATTTGCATATTGGCAAACTTCCTGATTACTCCTCCTCCTCCAGATTTACATTTGTTTATTGGTGCAGCTGGGGAACATGAGTTGATTACCAGGAAGTTTCAGGAGTTCAGTCTGTTGACAAGTGGTCCTCACATATTAATGCCCTTGAATTTCTAGCCATCCATTGTACATTAGATCACTTACTACATCCAACCTGACATTGTCTCATGATGATTCACTCCATCAATTTGATGGTGATGGCATATATCAATAACCAGTGTGTGTTTTTTACATTGGATCTTCTCTGTGATGCCTGCATGCACCACATTTGTTTAATTGCACATCAGGTTCCACGTACTTTTAATCTCGTGGCAGATTATCTTTCCCACCCCAACATGATCTATCTGATGGAGTGGTTCCTTGATCCTCATTTTTTGGTTGGGATTTTCTCACATTGATGAGGTTGTCACTGCCCTAAATCACAAATTATTTCTTTTGGTCACTAGTGCCTGATTCTCAATGCTTTCAGCCAAGATTGGTCCTAAATGTTTATCCTCCTTCCCAATTGCTTCAGAAAAAGACAAAACCATTTCACTACTGAGTAGGGCAGTGATGTGCTGCTTGTGTAGATGATGTGGTATCTTCCAGTATGCATCATACAATTACTATGGTGTGAAACTTTAAATTGTAGTTCACCCCTTTGGTTGGGAATCTTCATCCTACAACCTGTGCAGATGTTAGCACCCCATGGCTGAGTTTTGAATTGAGAGTGAACCATTAACATGAGCTCTCATGTACATTTAAGGTTGTCTTTCTCCCTCGATTGTGTTCCCACTGTGTTATGGGTCACAGTAGGGGTAAGGGGAATTATATGATTCTATCCTTTTGTTATCCACCTCGGTGTGGATTCCTGTACGTGGTGAGGGGACCTCCCAAGGAAGGTTCTGTTCTGTTTGGTTACCTTCTCAGGATCTGGCAGGAGAATGTTTTTCCTGATGCCTGGCACCAGGCTATTATTTTACATTTCTCTAAGCCAGGGAAAAATCCCAAGATTCCTTCAAACTACCGTCCAATTGCTTTGACGAGCTGTCTCTGCAAGACCGTGGAAAATATGGTCAATGCTCGTCTTGTTTGGTTCCTCGAATAAAACAACCTCCTCACACCCACCCAGTTTGGGTTCCGACGACAGCACTCCACCACAGATCACCTAATTCGACTTGAAACATCAATCAGAGAAGCTTTTCTCAAATGCCAACATCTTGTATCAATATTCTTTGACATTGAGAATGCTTATGACACAACAAGGAGGTATGGCGTTTTGCGAGACCTCCATACATATGGGTTACGTGGCCATTTACCCATGTTTATTAAAAATTTTTTACTGGACAGGAGATTCCAAGTTCGTGTGGGTGTGACACTTTCCTGTTCTTTTGTACGGGAACTTTGGGTCCCTCAGGGCTGTGTTTTGAGTGTCGCACTTTTCAGTATAAAGATAAATGCCATCACTGAACAACTCCCTCTCATTGTTGCAAATGGGCTGTATGTCGACGACTTTCACATCTTGTGTCGGTCGTCGAACATGAGATATATTGAGCGGCAACTACAAACTGCCCTCAATCATGTACTGAAGTGGACTATGGCAAATGGCTTTAATTTTTCTCTCTAAAATTGTTTGCATGCACTTTTGCCACCAACGGGGTATTCACCCTGATCCTGAACTTCATATCAGTGAAGTTTTGCTGCCAGGGGTCCTGGAGACCAAGTTCTTGGGGTTTATCTTTGACCGTAAGCTGACCTTTATACCACACTTAAACCAGCTACGGGTCAAATGCACAAGAGCACTGAACATCCTCCGTGTCCTCTCTACTGCCAGTTGGGGAGCAGATCGCTGTTCTATGTTAAAGGTATATTGTGCTCTTATTTGAATTATACATTCAACTAAGGATCAGTGGTCTATGGCTCTGCCAGACCCTTGGCCTTAAAGATGCTGGACCCCATTCATCACCAAGGACTTCGACTCTATTCTTTCCCTGCACTGGTCCCTCCTCCTAATTGATGTAGGATTCTTGCTAATCGTGTAAGGTAAGAGAAGTGTTGCGTCAAAAGTTATAATTTTCCTGTACTGTAAATGTATTTCTGATAGGTACATCCCAATTCTTACCCTTTTACTTTCTCTTCTTTTCAATGCTGTTTTGTTTTACCTTCATTTCCTTTCATGAATTTTGCTACATTTACTTTATTTTTACCTTTTTACCAGACATTTGGTGCAGATAGCTTAGCTACTTTGTGCCATAAAACACTAAATCAACCAATCCTATCCTTTCTCTTCACTCTTTTGGTGCCTCTGTCTGCTGCCAAACTCCAAAATGATAGTTTGGTAGAGGGAGTCATATGCATCATGTGAGTGTACAATGTTGCTGTTGGTGGGAAGGTGATGCATGATGATTTACATGAGTCACTTTGGAATCACTGGATTCTAGTAGGGTAGGGAAGTAGAAGGCTTGTGGCATGTGTGAACAAAAAGTTTGCTTATAGGGGGCAGCAATGAACAAGAATAGTGAATTTGTTAAAAAAGGGAAGTGTGGATATATATTTGCAGTATGGGAAAATTAATACTTTTATAAGGAAATGTTTTTAAAAAATTGTCATTCTCCCTCAATATGAAAATTGCGATATTTGCTTTCTAGGTTTTTCCTTCATTTATATTTTTTTTCATCTCCTCTCCAAGGAGTTCAGATTTTAATGACAGTTATTAATTATAATATAGGTATTACTCAGGCAAAGCATCATTTTTGTAGTTTTCGATCTTGATTGGTCACAAAGCCATAAACTAGAAACTTCGACCCTCCCCATCTCCTCTTGCCATACTCACTTGTCACATCCTCTCTTACACAAATTGTCAGTAGTTCTCCCTGATCTTTAATACTACATCATTTAAAACTAATAGAAAGCCAGAGTTTTAATATATAATAAATGAAGTATTACGGTGTGTTCTATACAAAGAATTCTGTTTTGCTTCCAATTCAAACTTTTTTCTCATGGAAAACACATCAAGGAGCTTAGCTGAATTTTTAACAGCTCTTATTGTACAGGAAGGATGCTAAAAAAATTGATTTATATTAAAATTGTCTGCTTTTTACGTAGTATTAAACATTATCAGATGTTATATTGAATTTAAAAAGATTTATTAGAGTAATACTATTAGGATAACAAATTATTTCCTAATCTTTCTGTGGTGGTTACAAGGTCTGTCAAATTGGCTGACCCTATATAAGGTCATAGCATAGAAAATAACCAATGAAATAAAATTTTACTTTGTGGTGGAAAAAAAATTTGATATTTATTTAGGAGGTTTTTAGGGCTTAAAAGTAAATGAAACATGAAAATTTTCAGATGAAGAAAAGTATTTTAATATTGACATGAGAAACACTTTCACTAGGAGCAGTCAACACCCTGACATAATTATGGACAAAGTTTTAGTGAAAACATTTAATTAAAAATTTTTATTTTTTTTTTATTTTTAGAAGACTATTAATATTTACTGAAAGCTTACCAAATTTTATAAAGACCTATTGAAAGTCATAGTATCTATAACTTTGCAGTAATGTAAAATAAAAGGTCCCTTAAATGATCTTGGCAAATTTTTTCTTTATTAAATTTATGTTGTTGTTTTTGGAATTTCGCACAAAGCTACTCGAGGGCTATGTGTGCTAGCCGTCCCTAATTTAGCAGTGTAAGACTAGAGGGAAGGCAGCTAGTCATCACCACCAACTGCCAACCCTTGGGCTACTCTTTTACCAATGAATAGTGGGATTGACCGTCACATTATAATGCCCCCACGGCTGGGAGGGCGAGCATGTTTGGCACGACTCGGGCGCGAACCCGCGATCCTCAGATTACGAAGCGCACGCCTTAACGTGCTAGGCCATGCCAGGCCCTTAAATTTATGTACATTATTATATAAATTTTGAAAATCATGAGATTTGAGTTAACATTTTTGCCTCATATAATTTTAATGAAACCTTAAGTGTTAGACAGTGTAAGCATTTTAAAAGTAATGTTTACCAAAACATGAATTAAAACTCTTTAACAGAACGAAATTTTGTTGAATCTATTGATTTTCTGTCTGAGATTTTTTACATTCCTATTTTTATTCAGCCTAGTAGCTACCATATCAAAGTGCAGACTGCACAAAGTCTTAATTCTTCTCAAAAACATATTTGAACTACTAATACATTTTGGAAGTGTAGCTATAAATTTTAGTTTAAAATGATAACTGGCTCATAAGGACTTTAAATTTTTTTTGTTTTTATTTCACTCTTCATATTTAAATATTTTGATGTATTGTGGGTCTCTGATGCATTAGATAATATATTTTAAGATTTGTCAAAATATTTAAAGTTTTTTTGAGGAAAGGTTGGATTAGTGCTCATTACTATGGTTACTCTATGACTTCTAAAGTTGATAAATGTTTTGTCTTTCCTCAGGACATCAGGGAACTGAACCTTACAGAGAACAGTGGCTACACTCAGAGAGGAGCTGAGAAAGGAGATCAGTACATTGATTTACAAGCTTCACGGTACATATGTCCTGTTGTTGGCCTTGAAATGAATGGAAAATACAGGTTAGATCAGGTTCTGTATATCTCTGTAATGGGAAATAAGCATAGTTTGTACTCCACATATGTTTGTACAATGGAAAATACAAGTTAGTTTGTACACTATACATGTTTGTGAGTACTGGTTTACTCTTTAAATTAATTTCTGGACATATTGCAAAGTGTTACTGAGTTGCATTCAAAATTTAGTTAAATTACTTTATTAGCTCAAACTTGATGTTTTTATGGGGATCTAATCATCTGAGACTACTAAAACCTTCCTCCTATGATCAGTTAGCACCCTGGAATATATCTTTAATCAACACAGCATTGCAGTCCATTGCACACTTATCATTGGCCACACACTTTACATCTAATATTTACTGTGATCCTTAACAAGAATGATTGGCAATTTTTCCAACTATGAACTTGAAAATTTGCGTCCTCACAAAAATATTTTTTGGTCCATTTTTGTTGTTGTTTACTTTTGTGATTGGCTATTAAACTTTCTTTAGTGGATAGGTTGTACCTTTATGCTGCTTTGTGCGTGTAGAATTTGTGTAGAATTTAATTGAGCATGAATGGCTGTGTGGTAGCACAGTACAGTGTATACAACTTAGTTATTTTTTTACCACACATTGTGCTGCGTGATGTTTACGCGTGCATACATGTATTAGTGAAAATTAATACATTTGGTGAAGTTAAGTGGACAAAATCACAAAGGACTGCTTTAAAAACAGTAAATCCAAATTCTGACTAATAATATTAATTTGTTATAACTTAAAAAACAAGTTGAAAGAAAAAATTAAACGAAAAAAGTTCCCAGGGTACAAACTGTGATGTAGGATTATAAAATATGTACCCTAGGTTTTGGAGGTGATAGTGGAAGTAGGACCCACATTGTGGTGGGGATACACCATCTATCAATCTTACCTCCATTCACCAGTCTCACATAAGAAATAAGAGTAGCAATAGATATAGAAATTAGGAGAGTGAGATGTGGGTGCTCAAGCCCACAATGCCCCACGTCTATATCACCCTTTGTGAACTGCAGATGTTTATGGGAAGGTGACTGCTCTCCAAAGTAAAGAAGAAAAATTAATTCAAATAAGAATAAGAAAATAAGGTACAACCATTTTGGGGGTAAGTTGAAAACTTACCTCTTGAAGATAGCATTCCAGCCTCCAATATAGTAGAAAGGTACTAATTTATAGCACGGAAGACAAATTATACTAATATGAAGTATTCCATCCAAACAAACTAGTATAGCTCTAAACCACCACTCATTTATTAAGCCAACTGTGATTATTATGCTCTAAACAAGCCTTTATACATGACAAGGTGTACATCCTCATAAAGTAGTGCTGAGTTGTTAAATGATCTTATTTATAACTAAAAATCATTAGTAGTTTTAAGTAAAATTTTTCTAATTTTTATATTTTTGTATTTAACACATTTTTACAGATTATTTATTACAGGATAGTTTAATAATTTTATTATAAGTTTCTCTAATAAATCTATTAACTATTAATTTTTATATCAGTTTTTCAACGTTACAGATAAAATATTTTAATTTAGAAATTTTACAATATCTGAATAATTCCAAAGTTGTAATGTTTATAACAGAAGTGTGTGGTACATTACTATTAAATGAGGGTAAACCATGAATTGGAAGGGTAAAATATTTTATTTTAAAAAATATTTACTTTGATATCCTTATTTATTGTAATTTCTAAATCTAAATAATGTACTTCTGTGTTAGATATTGAAGTATTTTCAATTTCTAATTCTGCTGTATAAATAGTGTTAATAACATTTATATATTTCAGGATTATTTATATTAATTAAATCATCTATATATCTGCAAGTTAGTGTAAAAATGTCTGGATTTGTGTAGTTTTCATTAAATATATTTTCATGATATTAAAGACCTAAATTTGCTATACAGGTAGAGTAGTTAGCTTCCATTGGAACTCCTATTACTTGTTTAAAAAGCTCTTTATTGAAAATTATATAATTACTGTAAACATGTGTGTGTGTGTGTGTGTGTGTAGTCATGTTATTTTCTGACATCTCTGTGGTTCATCTGTTGTTTATTTTGGTGTAACCTGGTTTATACTGAGTATATGTATGCCATTGTATTCAAAGATACAAGATAAAAATGCATTACTAATAATAATGGAGCACTTAGCACTGTAATTTATGTAATACGTGTATTTGTAAGTAGTTATAAATTGCCTCTCATGAGGTTTGTTTGAATTATTGTAGTGCTTTAGTAACTTATTGAGCAATAGTGATATTAACCCTTTTATTATGGGTTGGATGGATTCCACCCAGCTCTTAGCCACAAAAGTATTCTAGAAAGTAATTATATTTTTGACAATGTATGCACATGTTTATAAAATTTTGGAGGTTATTGGTGGAAAACTTTATAAGGTTTTCATTCACAATATATCAGGTTTTTGAATTAACTTCTGAGGTTTTATTTATAAGATGTTTTCTTTCAGAATGTTGCCTATCCAACATGCAGAGAAATTTTCATTTTAAGATTAAAAATGCTCTTATGTACATTTATAACATTCAAATAATTATCAATCTTTTTTTTTTAAACAAATAACTTTTAATATATTTAATATATTAGTTGTTATTTTAGGTATTGTTTCTCTGTATAAGTTAGATTGATTTGACAAACTTCATAACCACCATAAAAATATTAGAAAATAGTTTTTTGTTGTTTTTTTCCATTCCAGAATGACTGCAACTTATAACAGAAAAACCCACATGTTTAGTCTAAATAGCTTAAATCTTGTAACATTATACATCGTCGATATATATATTTTTAATTTATGGACACTTCAGTCATGCCTGATTAATGAGTTGCAGTGATGTGATGTACATGTGATGTTAATACATCAAAGAATATAAAACTGATCTGTACAAAAGTAACCAGTCTTGGTTGTGTTGTATTAGACCAGCATTTTGTAAAATAGTCACATTTCAGTTACAATACATTATATATGTATATACATTATTGCTACTTACAAACAAGTTCTTAAATTTATTTTTCTTAAAACCTAGAGTAAATAAACAAGTATAGAAAACTAATCTCTTCTAGTTATGAAGTCTGTACACAGTTGCTGTAAGTTGCTAAGCCTTATAAAATTTTGTGCAAGGAGGATGTAAAACAAAATAATTGTTTTAAGGTTTTATATATGCATTTGAAATAACAAAAACATCATAAAATATTATATAAGTATCACAGAATTCCATTATAATTTATCAAGTTTAGTAACTAAGCTGTATTTTGGGTCTAAAAAAATATGATTTTTCTATCTCACCTGACCATTTGGAATGTGGTTTGTAGTGTTAAGGAATATTGGTTACAACTGCTAATTAAGTTTTAAGGTGATTTCCAGTATCTATGCACATGGTATAATTGTTGGATCACTTTATACATATGAACTCATAGGTTACAGTTACTTATGTCAATGCACTCTTGCCAAGTAAAGTTAAAGTTGTATAGAGGGAGAAAACTGGTATCTGAATTTCTTGGGTAAAAATCATAGCCTCAAAGCTGAGTGTTTCCCAGTATCTAGTTCACCATTCTGTAGATCAGGAAAAAAAAAAGCTGCTGATTTGATATCCTTATAGAAATGGTTGAAGATATAACCATTTTGTAGATTCAAAGTTATAAATTAAATTCTGTAAATCACATCCTTATGTATTCCATATTTTATAGATTCTGTTACCTTCGAGAATGTGCTTGTGTGTTGTCTGAGAAAGCACTGAAAGAAGTCAAGTCATCGGTTTGTCTGAAGGTAAGTTAGTTTACATTCTTTGTTAGAAACAGCTGTCTGAGTTCTAATTCCAGTTTTGAACTAAAGAATGAAGTGACCTGAGTATGTTAAGCATGTTAAGTGTAAACATGAAAGCTTTAAATAAAGTTTTGTTTTCTTTTTAATTAATTCTGAACTTTAACTCCTGTGTTAAAAATAATACATTTCCTGGGAAGTATAATTTAATTAGATAACTGTTGATTAACTTTAGATGAAACAATTTAGAGATGTATTTTGTTAGTTCAAAGAGCTACATACTGTATGATTTGACATATAAGGTAACACCTTTTTATCACATTTTTGCCTGAGTCTTGACTGATACACCACATCGACTTATCCACTTCATAAGATAAATGAGTTTCTGTAGCTGTGAAAATCGTCATATGATGTGCTTCATAAAGCATGTTTAATTAACCAACCAACAACAAACCTGTGACCTCTTGACACTTTTCAATCTTCATCACAAGTATAAATTCTAAAACAAAAAACACTAACTCTACTTCACCTCACTACCACAGTTTTCAAGCTAGAGGTCTTGAAATTTGCAGAGAGAAATGGCAGGAATATTGCTGTACTTGACCTGTCATCATCTTTTACTCCACTTCAACTTAAATAATGAATGGATGTTGAAAAATGAGAAGTTTGGTCCAATTTGACTTGTATTTCACATTAACTTGCATTCCAAAAATGACAGTAATGGGCTATCTGTGCTCTGTCCACTGTGGGGAATTGAACCCCATATTCTTGTCATGTAAGGTCATAAATATACTCAGTGACCAACTGGGAACCAGTTTTATTATTTTAAAAATAAAGGCTTAACTTATCATGATCAATTTAAAGATATTTTGTCAGATTTTGCACACAGTGCTTTTTGGCCTTAATATCTTGTTACCTAACAAAAACTCAAGTTTATTTACCTTACTTTTATTTTATAGTCGTATAAAATATTTAAAAAAAAAATGTTACTCTTCCCCAGTAATCAGTTATATTGGGACTTGTGCATAGTCAGAGACAAAGATGCTAAAGTTTTAACTCATTTATTTACTTGAAGCAATCTGCTTTAAATAGAATTCCATTAACAGAAATATTGGTAGAATTTAGCTGGTTAGTTCACCCTTTGCAGTACATAGTTACCAATATAATCAAAAGTACTTTTTAAGTCAAAATTTACCAATAAACGTTTTTGTGATTTAAACTAATGCCTCGGTTGTTAAAGGAAAGTCACGTGTTTAAGTGTCTGATTTTTAAAATGAAAATGTAGTTGCTTGCTTTGTAACAAAATAATAATACAAGAAACTTGTTTGTAATAAAACTGATTTAATTTTTTTTCTAGTGTGGTAAGCCATTCGAGGAAGATGACATCATAATTATTAATGGGACAGATGAAGAAATAGAAATTCAAAGACTGAAGATGGAAGAACGGAGGGCAAGAAGCAAGTTGGAAAAGGCAAAGTTTATTTAAACTATCTTAAAAATCTTATTTTGTATAAGAAGCTTGTATACATACATGCGTGTGTGTGTGTGAAGATCTTTAAAGAAAGACATTGAAGCTTATTACTGGAGATTTTTGGCTATAATATTACAATAGCATGATAATCACTATTTATTCATCATGATGGGGAAAAAATCTAGGCTGTAATTATGTAGAAAGTAAAGGCTAAAATGAAAAACTAATGGCCTATTGTAAACTGGTATCGGGAGTTATTAAACGAGTTTTGTGGTTAAATTTCCAAACCACTGAGCTCAAAAGATGTCATTTTTACGTGACAGAAGTCATAAGGTTCTCACCTAATGTATTTCTTTCATGCAGTCTGTTGTATTCCATTTAAACATAGTAGTTGGCTTCAGAATGAAGGTTGTTTGCTGCTCGTTTTAACCAGTATTTTCTTTTTTTCCCACCCCAAGTTAAGTGATCATTTTAACTATCAGTATGTACAAGCTCCAGTTTCTAATGTTTTATTAAAAATATTTAACAATGAGTAAAAAATGTACATAGAAATGAGAATGTTAAGACTTGTTCAAGAAAACAAGTCTTCATACCTGAGAGCATACTTCAGTAAGATTACTTTTTTTTTTCACACTTAGTTGTTCATAAAGTTATTCATGTTGCTTTCAAATATGCATTTTATAACACAAAATATATATTGGACACAAATAGAATGTCTCAAACCTATTGGTAATTTTAAATGTCTTCTTATCTTATTCATAAATAAATTTAAAATATTGCCCCCCTTTTTTTTTTTCAGCAGTAACTTTAGTCAACAAATTTCTAGACTTCCTGCCAGTTTCTGGCTTTGGGTGAGAAAACAAAATAATTTATGTGGTTCAGGAACTACTTTTTCTCTTGATTATGAATATGTTACATTTTTAAATATAAAAGTAAACAGGAGGGGGTATTGTAAATATAGTAATATTTCATTAAACCAAGAAGACTGGACATTCAAATTTTGTATTCTGGCTTATCAGTGTCTACAGTTTAGTTTCTAATTAGTTACACTCTGAAACCTATAAAAGGATAGAAAGAAAAACTAAAATTAGGTATTCATAGTTGAGTGAATAACAATAATTTAAATATTAGCTGAAGTACCCATACCTTGGATGGAAATTATGTAAGTTTGTGATTAATGCTCTGAATACTTCTTACATTTTTCAAATTAAAACTTCCTATAAAATAAAGAAATAGAATTTCACATTTTATTTATTTTCTTGTCTATGAATTGAAATGGTCTGTTTCGAAAAATACTGATACTATGGTTGTAATATGTGCATTTAAATTTTTGCATTTAAACACTTTCATAGTAATAACTACCAATATTGATTTTCCTTGAAATATAAAAGCTTTATTTTAACATTGTTTTGTCTTAGATAAATTTGGCATATTTCAATTTGCATGCATGTGAAACTTGGTATGAAAATGTGACTTTGAATTAAAATTTGTAAATTTTCCAAGTTTAAATTTCTTAATTTCAAAAAGAAATATTTAAACATATTTAATTTTCATTTTTGTATGTTGTTTTATGTATTTAAGCTCCATTTTCTCTGTCAGGATTTTATAACACCAAAAAATAGGCTTCTGTACTTTCCAACTAATTAGAAACAAATTATGTGTAACTATAAGCAAAAATCCAAAATTTAAGCCTTTTACCTTTTTTGATTTACTGAGATGTCAATAAATTTGACAGATCCACCAAAGTAGCATTTTACCTTTTTTTTTTTTTTTTTAAGTTTTGAGACTTTGATATTTGAGGGAACGAAATAATAATTTAACCCAAATACCTACCTAGGAATAACATTTCACTGTGGCTTTATTGTGTTGATACTTGGATTATTGATCCAGTCATTCAAAGTGCAGTAGTAAAACCACAAAGTTATAAGAAAGTAGGTTTGAAAAGGGTAAAGTAAAGATTGAAGATGTTAAGATAAGTAATGTAAATCCTTGTGATCTGCAGTTGGTGCAGTGGTAAAAATAGTATTTATTTTCTTTCATATTTTTGTTTTTTATTCCACTGTGATGATTTTACTACAGTTAGTGTTAGGGTAAAGCATAAAAATTATACTGAAAAAAATTGATAATCACTTAAAATGTCCTAGACAATATGCAAATGAAATTCGATAAAAATAAAGGCTTCATAATCTCATAGGCTAATTTTTAGTGAAAGAACCTTATTACAATATCTGACCTTTTTGTACAACAAACTTGTAATGCTTATTGAAATATTTTCAAATTTTATGAAGACACAATTAATAGATTCAGAATTTTAGTAAACATTGTTATGTATAGCTTCACAGATACAGCACTGTGTAATTTGACTGAGCCTGTGAACAGAGGGTTTACTTAACTAAATGTCAAGACAGTTAAGTCAGATCTGGTGAAAATATATATAATTGTTTTAAAATGTTTGTCTTAAATCTAATTTTTTTCATAAAAGCCCTATGAAGTTGAAGCCTGGTTTCATCAACTACTCTCATTTTCTATCAAAAAATATCACCCAACTTCCACCCTTTTTTCGAAAGTACTAATAATACATTGCATTGTGATTATTAGATATGATGCTACAAACTATACTCCCACCTCTATAGTTATAGTAACACTACCTCTTCCCTTAACAAGAATTTAATATTTTAAGTAAATCTGGATAAATGTATCAAGCCCAGTTTTCAAAGTTCAGCCTTTTTAACCCATATATACTGAAAGTTTTGTTGTATATATTGCTAGTTTTATATCAAGATCTTGCATACTAGCATCTTCTAGAAAATATTTGAAGTTAAAAGTAACTGTATAAATGGTATAATTTATTCTGTTGTTGTGTGCATCTATAATGAAAATGTAATACACACACAAGTGTACAGTCACCTATCTAAATGCAAGAACAGGAATACTATGTAAGTATTCTCAACAGTCATGTGATACCTTATATGAAGAGTATAAAAACCTGTTGCACTTTCCAAGTGAATGATCAGCAGTACATTAAAATAATTATAGTTAACAAAATTCCAAAAAGGGAACAGTGGTTGCATGCCAGATGTTACAAATGTCTGGCACCAGATAGTATCAATTATGGATATTCATAGTGCAGCTGTGCAGGATGTAATTACAAGATAGAAGGGTTGGGATTATGCTCACAACTTTCCCTAATGATATGTTGATCTAAGAAACTGATACCAAGATCCTAAAGAAAATTCATCAGGGTACTTGTGCATTACCAATATTCCTGCACAACAGAACTTACTTGGGAATTTTTCTAGTTAACTGGAACTACTATCAGCATGAAGACAATGTGATAGGAATAGTATTAACTAAATTTCTGTGGTTCTGATGCAGTTTACAAACCTCTCGGATAATTAAGCAGGGTGTTTTGAACCTTAAACTTTGAAACTGGATGTGTAAAAAACATGTATAGATAAATTGTAGTTTACAGTATTCATATGCAGTGGGCTGGTGTGAGTGTGACAACAGTTGCATGGATTCTGTGACATTGATAGTGTTGGACTGGGTGTGAAGGGATCTGGTAGTTCTGTTTTGATATAGATGTATTTTTACTGGTGTGGACTTACTCCAACAGTTGTGAACAAGGATCATCTTACTACCAAGGAGTACTTGAATATCTTAGACAATATAACACTTCCAATAGTCTGTCAGTTTTATGGAAATAGGCCTTTTATTTTTCCAACAATGCATTGCTTCTTGCCACAATTCCCACATTGCTACAGACTGTTTTCAGATAATCACATGGATGTATCATCATGATTTTAATTCTTTCAAGCCACCATGAGGTGTTCTATATTAAAACATTGGTTTATTCCACAAGCAGTATTCTAGGAACCTGTTGCGAGTGTTGGCTAAAGGTTACAGGCAGTCATCCAAGTCAAGAGGCTCAACCTGATGCTGATCATGTATCTTGTAACCTCAAAATAATTGATGATATAAATGGCTGTACCGGTTACGTATCTTAGCTAGTGTTCCAGGTTCGTCATAAGAGAAATTGAGTTTGCGATATTTTGTTTAAATCAACATAACTTTGACATGTTTTTTTGTTTTCAGAAATCCAAAAAACATAAAATAAAGGATGGAAATATAACTGATACAACTGAAAAGAAACAAAAGATAGAGAATGGTGAATCAAGTGCATCAAAAGCTGACAAAAAAGGGAACCATAATGGTAAGATATAGTTAGTTTCTATAGAGGTTTTCTTTTTGCAAAATAGTAATTAAAAGGGATGAAAACAAAACTCCATAAATATATTTTTTGTTATTTCAATAAAACTTTGCAGTCAGTAGTTTAGTTGTCTCGTTACAACCTAATCATATTATAGCACTGATCTTTTAGTTCTTTGTTTTGCTAACATAGAATCATGTTCACGTTACATTGCATAACACTAACACCAGTGTTGTTGCATTGTGTTAAAAATGGACCATGTCAATCATCTATGAACTACATATAGTCTTGATGTTGATGTCCTTTGAAGAACCTTATCTGGTTAACTTGAACTCAAAATTTAATTATTTTGTATTGTATCACTCGCATATTTATTTAAACTACTGTCTACCCTTTTCTTTTGCTTAATTTTTCTTTTGACTTTTTACCATCTGTAACAATATAAAGTGAAACTCATTATAAAAAATTTAATATGACAAGTATATTGGCCTATTTAGATGACTGCATCTCAAACTTTTGGACATTATGGTCATGGATTTTTTTTTCTTTTGTAAAACTATGCATTTGGGCTAATAACTCATTAATGTAGGTAATCTGCAGATCAGACTCTTGTTGTAGTTGTGACTGCTCAGTGAGACTAGGTTTTACTATGTTATTAGTTTTATAATTATTCTAAAAAATATACTATATTTGTTTTCACTGTCTATTTCCCCTTCATGTTTTTATATTTTATATCCTTCCTGCAAAGGAATGAATCATTTAAATTTCATTCAAGACCAGTAAGAAGAAAATAGTTTTTTGTTTTTTAACAAAATCATGCTCACTCATATTCTTAAATCTTACCAGAAACTTTGACTCATAGTCAAGGCAAAGGTGCTACCACTTTATTTGGCAACAGTTTAACTAAACAAGTTCTTCCTTTTTTACGTAAAGAATCATTTTCAGGGTACTTCACTGTAGATTTTTAATTTTATTAGCCTTAAAAAGACAACATATGTTATGCTACAAGTGTTAGTCAAATACACATTAAGGTGATCAAACTAAACTTTCATTACTGAGCAGAAAATACATTCTTTAAGTTATGTTAATTAGCACTTTTTTTATATCTAAAATTTGGAACAGGTGAATGTTGTAATGTCATACAATTGCTGGAACAACCTGAATGGTACTAGATGTCAGATAGTCTTAGACCTAACAGTTTTGAAAAAGATTGGAATGAATCTGACTTTATGAATACAAGCAACTGAAAAATGTAGATGAAAACAAAGAAATTATAGTAAGCAATACTTTAGTGAAGAAAGTATGGTAGTAATACTTACTACCGTACCTGAAATGTACAGAGCTAAAACGTGTATCTGATTAAGTGTAGGTTACCCTAAATTATAATCATAAAGAGAAATTATTTTGCAGACTTAAACTCTATGGACACTACAATTTGAAACAGAAAATGATAAATTGTGGATGTGGTCTGTGTGTATCTGCAAGTATTATAGGCAGGATTGGGTTTACAAAGTTTTGTTTAATGTGTGCAATACCAAATATTCATATATAGAAACATATGGTTTTGCAGAAATACATCTTTCTCATCTGATAGTTTTTGAAATTTTATGAAAATTGTTTTGTAAAGATACTAAGCAACAATCTCATTTGTTAGGTAACATATCCCCTATTGGTTACACAACTCACTAGGTGTTACACACTGAAGTGATTTAAACTGACATAAAAACTTAACCATCCAATTAAAAGCATTTCTTTTGCATTTTTCTGTTAAGGTTTATTTATAAGCTATTTTAGTCTGAATATTTTAAGGATATTACACTGAGGTTAGCATAACAAATCTATAGTATTTTAACTTCAACATCCTGTTCCTTTTAAATGAAACTAATCTAATAGAGTTTTTATTGAATAATACTCAGGTGATATCAGGAACTGTAAGCTGGCTGGTTTAGGCACCAGTAAAAAATCCAATTCGTCATCAGCTGGGACTTCTACAAAGCTGACTGTACCTGACAAAGCACAGAGTAACTACAGCATTGCAAAAGACCCTCGTGCTAGTGAAGCATACAAGTCTCTCTTTACATCTCACAAAAATGCCCTGAACAAGCCCACAGCACACTGGGTTACTCATAACCCACTCTATTATTGAACATTTATATTCATTTTAACTTGTTTTTAATCTTACAAACTATAAAAAAAAATATATTATTTTGCTTTCTTGGTCAATGTCGAGAGATGCTGTTAATACTTTTGATACAAATTTCATAAGGAATGCACAGAATGCTGTTCATTGGAAAGGTACTTGTACTTATGTAAAGTAATAACTTTTGATGGAAAATCATAATTTCCTAAAATAAAAACAAAAGCTTTTAATAAAAGTTGCATTTTAGTATTTAGGAAAATTTTCACTGATTATGGACAACCATTAAATGATTATTAAAATATTTGTGTCCAATTATTCAAAAATTAACATTGTAGAATTACAGATCTCTTGATAATTAATATTGTTTAAATTAAAATAGTTGTGATGGAAATATACTGTGTATTAGATAGATTAAAATAAAAACATATTTTCAGTTTATTTTTATAGCGAATGTATTAAAGCTAGTTTCCACTATTTTATTGGCAACACTCAGTGTGAACTGTTGGACTAATCTTTACCATTGATTAGTGTGATTGAGTGTATTATTATAATGACTACACAACTAAAAGAGCAAACATGTTTGGCACCAGATTTTGTTCTCATGATTTAAAGTATCTGATTTGAGCAACTTAACTATTAGGTCATGCTAGGACCCCTGCTATGTGTATTTCACATTCTGTTATGTTCCTTTAATATGATATACTTAATAAATTATTCAAAAACTGATATTGTGTTGGGTGTTTTATAAAATTAATCATGTAAATGTTAAAGAAATAATTCGTTCATACTTTTCAAGCTGATTTATTAAAATTATAATCTCAGAAACATTCTGTAAATTCATGTATCATCAAGTCTTCCCATTTATTTTACCTTCCCTCTTTCACATTGTCTCTTCCAGTTACGTACATTGATAGTTAAATATTCTCAATTATTGAAATACAAAATTCAAATAATACTGAACAGTGTTAGAAGTTAAAATGTATTGGTAATTCTACTGGTAACTCTCTCTCTCTCTTTTCATTACGGCCCGGCATGGCCAAGTGTGTTAAGGCGTGCGACTCGTAATCTGAGGGTCGTGGGTTCGCATCCCCTTCATGCTAAACATGCTTGCCCTTTCAGCCGTGGGGACGTTATAATGGGACGGTCAATCCCACTATTCGTTGGTAAAAGAGTAGCCCAAGAGTTGGCAGTTAGTGGTGATGACTAGCTGCCTTCTCTCTAGTCTTACACTGCTGAATTAGGGACGGCTAGCACAGATAGCCCTCGAGTAGCTTTGTGCGAAATTCAAAAACAAACAAACAAATCTTTTTCTTTTTTTACAGTATCAGCTATTGAAAAACTTGTATAGATAAATACAAATTTTTTTGCAGTTTTCTATTTAAACAAATTGTTTTGGAGAATTCTTATTTGTAGGAAATTAGAGACAGCAAATTAAACTAGTGTAATATTCAGTTTCACGAGTCACCCAGTGCTATCATCATCGGATGGTTGGTAATAAGGTGTCAAACCGAGTTGTCATCCCAGATTCTTGGTCACAGGGAGTTGAGATGGAAGTTATTGAAAATCCATGATCTCGAGAGTGTAATTTGTGCTGAAACTAACAGTCTTGCTGAGCTATGATTATTACCTTTTTAACACAGTTACCTGATATTACATCTTGAAATAATAAAACAAGCAAATGCAAAATATCTATATACAATTAGACGTTGCAGTAACACTGTTGAAAGATATCTATGCCATATGACTGAGTACAGCAATATGGTTTTTCAAAAGGCAACAGTTAATCCAATTAAGGTAAAATTTCCAGAGCAGCTTATGAAAAAGAACTGTAGGTTTTTCCAGGATGAGGCATCAAATAAGCCTATAACACAATGTAACACAAATGTTATTCCTGGATAGTATGTGTTATTTCTTAATTGCTTATGTTGTAAAAGTACAAAAAATGGCCATTATTCCCTTCAAACTTTGCTTTTGTAGCCTGGATAATGAAATTTAGAAATTAACGTATTTTCTATGTAAAAATAGGCAAATTTGCACATTTTCATTTACATAGGGTCTGAATAAAACAACATATTAATCAAAATTTACATGTATTTATACTAAAGTTATACAAAAATGAATAAAATTGTTTAGAAGTGAGCAGTTTTTCGAGATTTGCGACTGTAATGTAAATCACTTTCACATATCAGCCCCCAAATATAGTCTCCCATCATGTTTTCGTTATACGCTCCCAGATCACAAAAGTAAAGTTTGAAGAGAAAAGTAGGCCTTTTTCATTTACTTTGGCCAGGTGGGTTAAAACAATATACAGGCCAGTGCTGGATGGAAGGGCCGAGTGGCCGATAATAAAGTTTTTTAATTTTATGAAAAATGTGCCTTTTTAAAACAGGTAATCTTAAAATTCATGGCTTATTTATGTTAAATATATAGTAATGTGTACAGAAGAAAGTAGTCTTACTAAACAAGAAGACTGAAAGTGCAATACAGTACGATACAGAATATCTAGATTGTAAATTGTTTATGTTCTAACACTATCACTAATAGAGTGATAGAACATTAACAACAGACCTAGTCATTACTCACTTAAAGGAACTTCGACTTACCCACAAGTAAGATATGTAGTCAGACGACTTTCAGTGGCAGATTTAAGGTTGTGTGGGCCCAGGGACTAATAATTTTTATGGTCCCTACATCCCACGTAATTTTGTAGAGATTAAAATTATCAATGGTATCCCCTTAAGACTGGGCTCTGGCGCTAATCCCATTCTAGCCCCTACTTGAATACGCCACTGACGTCTTGTACATTTTCCACAGTCTTGCATCGTTTACCCAGCCGGTCACAAAATACTTGAAAGCATCAAAGATTTTATAGGGCTTGAACTGTTTGCCGATATATTTATAAAGAAAAATGTTGTCAAGACTAAATAATTTACGATATCTATATTCTCAGTCTGTAGGGCTTTAACGTTTGTTTATAGGCCTGACTCGGATCCTCTGTTTGCAAATTCGATTAATATACTACTATACCATTTTATCTGTAGATCAGCCCTTATTCATGCAACTATGACAGACCAGTTTTATAATATTTTGACATAGTTAGGCACGGGAATTTTCAACAGAACTGACTATCAGTATTGACCTATTAACAGGAAGTTTAATGGATACCATATCAAAGAATATGGTTTTGTGCTTTCTTCAAACTCACGTTGACTTTTTCAACAAGGAACAAATTGTAAAAAGTAAGTATCATTATTAAGAAAAAATAGTTATTACAATTATTCATAAACAATATACATATATATTATACATAAACATTACAACAAAACACAGGTAAATGTTAAAGGTAGATATGTTGAACGACGAGAGAGATATAAAAATAAACTTTATCGGTTTTTCTCATGAGTCCAGTGTGAATTTCTCTATAAGCTATAAGAAAAGGAAAATGTTAAAGTAACCCTTGAAAATTAACCCTTACACAAATAAATATTACGTTAAAAGTGACTGAAGTGAAGAAAATTGTAAGACCTGCTTAACAGGTAACAACCTGACTTTGAAGAAAAACTCTGTAATAAAAGTAACCTCAACTTGTTCATGCCACGCTCCCTGCACACGTGACTTAGAACCACATGCATTCCAATATACGGACCTATAAGTCTTGGGTTATTACCCAGTTCATCAACAGGAAAGACAGCTGTTTATCTCAAAATATCACAACGGACTAACTCGAGGAAATTTTCGGTTGGAATAAATAAGCGACTCTGAGACTCTCTGATTATATTTTCAATAGCTTCCATTAAATTATTCAACACCACCAATAAGTTATCGATAAAGAAACGGCAATAATTTATTTTACAGGGTTTAAGCGGAAAATATTCGACAAACTCAGCATGGTTGAAGACATGGCTTTCTTCTGAAGAGACTGAAGACTGTAGATACTTTTAGTACTCCACTGGGAAACTGAGAGCAGATTTCTTTGGTGGCACAAAACTCAATTTCTGACAGACGTTATTTTTAGAGTTCCTTTCTCAGTTTGAGGAGACTGATTTTCTGGCCCAAAAAATGTGTTCTTATACTGAATCTTTCTGGCGTTCCTACGATTTTTCAAATAATGTGAACATCTACCAACAAGTAGGTCTGACACATAATTGGTCGATTTTTGCAATTTCATAGTGATTCTTGGAACTAGTTTGGTTTGATTTGAATTTCGCGCAAAGCTACTCAAGGGCTATCTGCGCTAGCCGTCCCTAATTTAGCAGTGAAAGGCTAGAGAGAAAGCAGCTAGTTACCACCACTCACCGCCAACTCTTGGGCTACTCTTTTACCAACAAATATTGGTTTGATTGTAACATTATAGCACTCCCACTGCTGAAAGGGCGAACATGTCTGGTGACGGGGGTTCGAATACGCAAACCTAAAATTACGAGTCGAGTGCCTTAACCACCTGGCCATGCTGGGCTATCTCGGAGCCAGAACCAAAATTACTTGACCACTGGCTGCAGATAAAGTCCGTAAATTGGCAACCTACTACTTGCTTGCATCTTTTCTCGCATTTTTGATATAGATCCTACATCAAAGTTCTGATGGATCCTTTTTTTTTAAGTGTGTGTTTGTTAATGTAAATATTTTTTGTAGCTTTCGCTCTGTTACAATGGCATCTGTCTGTAAATAATGATCTTGTTCTCAGTCTTTCTAATGAGGCTTTTATAACTGTTCTCTTGGCTAGGGTAGCATCAGTTTATAAACATTATAAGCATCTCATCCTATTAACGTATATTTTATTTATTTTTGGCATACTTTTTCATTTGGTCAATCTTTGTAAAATAGTTTTTTTAATGCCTTCACTAGGTGTACACTACAGTTCTCTTTATTGCATATATGGAGTACACATCTAACTTTCCTTAATAGGAATGTATCACAATACTTGAAACATTTGTGGCATTTTTTACCTTTTACCATAATTCAATTATTTCAAGTAAAGGGAGGCCCTTGTTTAACAAATTGGTTAATTTGTTTGCTTTGTTTTTGAATTCTACATAAATCTACATGAGAGCTATTTGTGTTAGTCATCCCTATTTTAGCGATGAAAGACAAGAGGAAAAGCAGCAAGCCATCACCACCCACTGACAACTCTTGAGCTACTCTTTTACCAACAAATAGGGATATTGACTTCACATTATAATGCCACCATGGTCGAAAGGGGTAGCGTGTTTGTTGATATAGAAATTCGAATCCATAATCTTCAGGTTTTTAGTCAAGGGCCTTAACATCTGGCCATGTCGGGCCTGTAAATTAGGATTGTTTGTTTGTTTGTTTTTGAATTTCGCACAAAGCTACTCGAGGGCTATCTGTGCTAGCCGTCCCTAATTTAGTAGTGTAAGACTAGAGGGAAGGCAGCTAGTCATCACCACCCACCGCCAACTCTTGAGCTACTCTTTTACCAACGAATAGTGGGATTGACCGTCACATTATAACGCCCCCACGGCTGAAAGGGCGAGCATGTTTGGCGCGACGGGGATGAATAAAAAAAAGACCCTGGTGAATATCATGGAAGATATTTAAAATATTTAAGTTTATTATTTTTACATACTTGTTTAATATTTGTGTATCGTGGATCATTCTCACAAAGTCATTAAAATTTACTGATTTCTACTTCCTTACGGTATAAGTATTGTACACAGATCATAAGTACTAATTAAATTACATAGATTTTTCTGTCCATCCAAGTGCTGTTTCCCTATCCTTTAGTCATTTCGCAACATTTAATTATTTGTGGGTATCAGTTGGTAAGTTTAGTTTGGTTTATTTGAAGTTAACCACAAAGCTATATAATGGGTTACCTGTACTGTGTACACCACAGGTATCAAAACCCAGTTTCTAGCGTTGTAAATCCGCAAACACACAACACAGTGCTACTGGAGAGGAGCTGTTGGTAAGTTGAATTACAGTCTAAACTAAACCATTTCTCAATTGTATTTAGCAACATTGATTAATTAATTTTTAATTATATCAATACATATATTTTATGATATTTAATCATTTTGCTATGCTACTTTAAAAAAGTATTGTGGTAACCTACATTAGGAGTTAGTTATCACCATTAGATTCCATCTAGGAACATAGGGCCGCAATCGCTTGCGGATTCTTCAACAAGTATTTAAGTGAGTAGGTTGTTAGCCCACTGCACCGAGCCGTCCCTAATTTAGCAGTGTAAGACTAGAGGGAAGGCAGTTAGTCATCACCACCCACCGCCAACTCTTGGGCTACTCTTTTACCAACGAATAGTGGGATTGATCGTCACATTATAACGCCCCCACGGCTGGGAGGGCGAGCATGTTTGGCGCGACGCGGGCGCGAACCCGCGACCTTCAGATTACGAGTCGCACGCCTTACGCGCTAGGCCATGCCAGGCCCACATTAGGAGTACCACTGTAATATTATTTTTTTATCATCATTTTGCTATTATATTTTTATTTTCTAATTAACTTATTTTGTAGAGTTGGAGTAAATAATAGGTTCTCTTGAACGTGTTAGTGCATACATGTTATGAATTTAAATGCTTGGCATGGCCAGGTTGTTAGTGCATTTTCTTCACAATCTGAGAGTCGCAGGTTCGAATTCCCATCTCACCAAACATACTTTTCCTTTCAGCTGTGGATACATTATAATGTGATGGTCAATTCCAATATTTGTTGGTAAAAGAGTAGCCCATGAGTTGACAGTGGGAGTTAATGAATAGTTGTCTTCTCTGATATTTTTCTCTGTTAAATTAGGAAACGCTAGCACATATAGCTTACATTTAGCTTTGTGCGAAATTAAAAACAAACCGAACCATAATTTAAAAATTCATCAGTTCAGCATTAGCTAAACCTTATCTGCTACAAACGTCGCCCTATACATAAAAAATATTCATAATTTACTCTTGTCTCTTGACCCTCCCCTAACTTACTAGATTTTTTATATTAAACACAAACTTTACACACATTATAATAATATTTTATTGTAATCCGCCATCTCGTCAAAATCAAAATTGAACGTTACGCAACTTACGCTTTGCCAAAATACCAATAAAGCTGTAGTGCTACTAGGTCTCGTGGTTTTAGCACATTATTTAACATACTGCTAAGAATATTGTTAACCTTTCAACTTTCTCAGTGAGTAGAAGGCGCTGCTACTTAGATATGTCAAGGAAGTGTTTCTAAGATATGTAGGGGTAGGGATAACAGATGCTATTTTCCGGTCTGTATTATGCAATGTTTGTTGTAAATGAGTCACTCTCCTGACATCCATAATTATTTACATAAGGTAAGAAGTTCACACATGAGGAACCTTTCCAAGTTAAATGAAAAACAAAGAAAAACAGTGTAAACGTAAAGCGTGATCAGCCACTTTGACAATGCATCGAGTTAATCAATTAAGACCTCGCTGGCTACTGGTATACAAAACCATATCGTATTATTCAATGTTATAGCCTTATTGGTTGCCATTTACGGGATCGTAACGTGTTGATGAAACACGCAATCGAATATGTAGCTGCTCATTATACCAATATTTTAATGTTCCGATGGCTTGGCATAAGTGTTCAGTGTATTACATTTATTTCAGTGGGATTGTTGAACAAAAATTTTATTCTTTAATGACGATTCTTTCAAAGGTTTTATTTTAACTTTAATAATGTCATTAAAACTTATAAAAGGTGAAAGAAGCTTGATCAAAACCTTATTAACCCAAATATAGACAATATGTAGTTAAAACACATTTAGAAATGAGATTTAATGCCTAACGCCTACTGAAGAAGCTGATTGAAGGCCGAACGGTCGACCTTTTATCTTTAGCGTAGGGTTCTTTCATCCTACATTTTATAACTGAGCCTACTCGAATCATTCGCATTATTGCTATTCAGATCATATAGTTTATGAATAACATTCCTATGTCTTCGAATAAGAGTGCTGAAACTACCAAGTATATACACCTAAAGAGTTAGAGTTCGTATGCAACCATTACTTCTTTTAGTGTGTTAACATTTTGATAGTATTCTATGTCTTGGTTTTACATTTTTGCTGAGGTATTGAATTACATATATGTTTAGGGGGAACATATTCAACTTAATTACTTTTGCTTATTGTTGTAACATTAAACTGGAACTGAAACTTGAAAATATTAATTAAAATGACTATGTTTTTCTTTTGTTTTTGCAACACCAGAATAGTTGGTCATAAAAGAAAAAGATGAATAGTGTTCCCACAAATAAAGTATGAAAGTTCGGCACTACAGTCGTTGTGTTCGTGGCTAAACTAACAAACAAGTAAACTACACAATGGGCTACTGGCTATGTGTTCACAAAGTATCAAACTCCGATTTTCCTCTTTGTGTTAAATGTCTCCTTCGGTACGTCAGCGGTAAGTCTACGGTCTTACAGCACCTAGCCCGGCATGGCCAGGTGGTTAAGGCACTCGACTCGTAATCCGAAGGTTGCGGGTTCGAATCTCCGTCACACCAAACATGCTCGCACTTTCAGTAGTGGAGGCGTTATTAAGTGGCGATCAATCCCACTATTCGTTGGTAAAAGAGTAGCCCAAGAGTTGGCAGTGGGTGGTGATGACTAGCTGCCTTCCCTCTGATCTTACACTGCTAAATTAGGGACGGCTAGCGCAGATAGCCTTCGTGTAGCTTTGCGCGAAATTCATCACAAACCAAACCAAACCTTATAGAACCAAAAGTCCGGAGTTGATTCTTTGCGATGGACAGTTTGTAGACAGTTCATTGTGTTACTTTGTTTTAAGAAAACAAAAGCGTTATAAACTCTCAAACTTATCGTTGCACTACTGGGGACAATATATTACATCACAGGATATAATAAAACTTGATCTTCAGAAATCTGACATGAAGAATGTTTTTGAGTGGCATTATTTTCTCATAAAATATTAATCACATTTTCTTGCAACACATATCGGTTATTTGTGGTACTCTTCTTCCGCATATTTTGACAGCCCACCATTTGAAAATCCTATTAATTTGACCAGAAGTAACAAAAAGGTGAGCATCTATAAATAATAAAATAAATTTCAGAAAATGACTATAGTTAGTAAGTGCTTAAAAATAATATTATATGTATCTAATTTTATAATTCACGAAGGGTGAAATAAAAACATAAATCACGAAACACAAGAAACCTGAGTGAGTTTCGGCAGGTAAATTTTCCTTCTTCCAGTTACATACGTTGTACTTTTCCAATGCTCTTTGGTTAAGGAGGTGGTTCATTGCTTTGTAAATTATATATAGATAAGTAATATTGTGAATACCTAAATAGTTTAATAAGCGTCACACCTACAATACAGGAGTTATGATTTATGAAATCTATGCACTACTTAAACCAAGCACGTGACTACAAATCATGAAATCGTATAAACGAGAGAAATATTATTCTCGTGATGACGTTATTATGGGTAATAGCAACATAAACGTAATTTTTTTTACATCACACTGTTTTATTGCTGATTCGTAATTCAAAATACTTCATTTTTGACAATTACGAATTTATTATAACAGACATTTATTTTCCTCTTTATTTTCTTACGGGAAACGCAAATCTTTGACCAGGAACGTGACATTCGACGAGTATGAATTAGACGCTGAATGTAGGCAAACTGGTCGGTTAAACTTAAAGCGGCTACGAAGAGAGAGAAGTGAGGTGGAACTTGGAGTAGTCGTTTTTTGCATTGAATTAGAAGGTACTGTCGCTTAAGGAAAGAACAGGTGAGCGCATGTATGACATTTTGACATTCAGTTGGAACATTATTATTAAAACGCTGTTATTATATTTTTATAACATTGCTATCTCTTCAGTGGGTCATAATCACAGTATTCAAAATTCCATTTCGTTAGGCCTAAACCGCATAAACTTAACTTGGGCACTTTGAATTTGACATCTGTCTAATTTTCTGTTACATTTAATATAACATTTGAATTGAACCGCTGTGTACTTTGTCTGAAAAAGTCAGCGTCGTAGGAAAGTGGTGAACCTTCTGTTCGAAAATTTATTTGACGCTGTGAGGAAATATTTAACTAATATTAACAAATATATTACACGGCCGATTTCTCTCTCCTTATGTCCGAAGAGTTTCAGTCTACTAGACGAGGAAGAGACTTTTGGATATAGCTTTACAGTAACTTTTCTTTTTGGCAAATTATGTCATATCATAGCTGTTAGTGTTATTACATATAAAGTTAGATATGAATAAGGTGCTTAACTAAAATATAATTTAAACGGTTAAAATTGCAGTGAGAAATTAAGAAAATTGGCTGGTTATAATGGTGTAATATACAGTTTTGATATTATTGAGTTGGTGAAATAAATTCTGTATAATATTGATGTAAGAAATGTTAAAGTATTTTAATGTGGTTTATTTTAGGGCTGTGTTGGAAAGGTTAAACCTTCAAAGACATGCTCTTTTCCAAGGAATTTGAACTTGAAGATAGTTTTAAGCATTTTAAGATTTGCCAGGTGGCATTTAAGTAGACTTAGTTTTTCTTCTTGTGAACAGAAACTGAGTGTTAAATAATAACTGCACACAATGTCATTCACATAGAAAATTCAATATTTTAATTTGTGTAATGCCTACTAGCACCAAAAGGTTATACAAAGCTATTCTTGTGAACAGAAACTGAGTGTTAAATAATAACTGCACACAATGTCATTCACATAGAAAATTCAATATTTTAATTTGTGTAATGCCTACTAGCACCAAAAGGTTATATAAAGCTATTTCGTTTGTGTATTAGAACATAGTATTATGGGAAGGTTGGGAATAGGTCTAACAGTTGGAAAGCTTAAAAAAAATGTGATTGATGTTTGTTATATAGGTAGAATAAGTACAAAACATAAGATGAATACTAACACTAATGGTAAACCTCCTTGATGAGATGTGTAGGGAATTAACAGTGTTGTTCTTTAAGATATTTCTGGCCCATTTTTTTCACCTTTATTTTTTAAAAAATAGATATTTGCTAATTTAAAATGTCTGTCAATTTTTTTTAACATTCTATCAGAACACCCTTACATAATTCTCAAAAATGGTGTGGAAAATCATAATGTTGAAGTAAAAATTAAAATCGTCCCACATCAGCCATCAGAGGAATGAAATTTACAGTGATTTGTAATCTTTTTAATATTAATTTTCTCTCTTTTTTTTTTTACACAAACTCAATAAAGTAGAAAATACTGTAGGGAATAAATGAAATCACAGCTTGTAAAAATTACATTCTAACCATAAGAGGTCTATAACTGGAGAATTGATTTGTAGTGTTGAAAATAAATACATATTTTCTTCTGTGATAGTATAACATTTGTTTGTTAGGTTCATGCTTTTTCCCTCTTCTTGATTAAGTTTTAAATTTATGTACAATTTAGTTAGGAAGTATATTTAATTTTCAAAGTATTGTGTTTTTAGTAATCTGAATCCAAACTCATTAATATGTACATACTAGTGAAAAATGTGCATGATTAATTGGGAGTGAATAGCTCTTTATTTTCAAGTTAATGTTTGATGTCCTTAATCCTTGAGTACAAATCTAGTAATGAGCTATAAATGCACCTTAAGGTGTATAGTGAATTATATGTGAAATGTTCTCTGTTAAAATATTTTCATTTTTGAGTTTTTTTGCATTTTTGCTGAAGCCAGTATTGGGCAACGGTGTTAAAAAACAAAGGTAACAGGTGATAGTATTATTGAAAGTGTTACTGTAGTTAAAAGTTTATTTTCAAATTGAACTGTCAGTGCTATTCTTTTATGGCTTGCTATTATTAGATATGTTCAATTAATTTAAGATTATATTAAAAAGATTATAACTGTTAACCTGCTTTACTTGATGAATGTTAGGATTTATTTTGCTAAAGTTAGCTGTAGTTGTTTTGTTAGTGGAATAGGGTGCTCTTGTAATGTGTACTTACCATATTGAACATAGTATCATATGTGTTTATGAAAAATTAATATAAAAATATGATTACTGTTCGATATGTATTTTTATACAGTGTTTTATTTCATTGATATGGATTACCAATAGAATGAAAAGATTTTCAATTAAATATAAACTAGAAGTTAGTTATGCCTTCAGTTAAGTAACTAAATTAATATTGTCAGAAGTGTGAACTTTTGTTTAATGGTGTTTCTTGAACTTCAAGGGTTAAAATTTACCCTCTGTTGCAGTCCCTAATTTGTTTAGTAATAAGTAGTTTTTTTTTTAAAGACAAACATAGCATGGACAGTGAGGGACCATTTGGTTCTTTAAGGCAATTTGTATACATCCATGGCTGAGAAAATTTAAATTTGTGTTTATTTTTAAGTTGAAGGAAGTTGTGATGACTTTCCTGTAAACTCCTCAAAGAGTTGGCTTCCAATTCTGTTGATTATAACTTACTCTTTAAGTCAGTCAGTGTATTAATAAAAGAGAACTTTGTAGGAGCTCAACTTTTCTTTTCCAAATCTTTGTTACTACACTGTGTCATTTTCAGGAATTAGCTCAAAGTAATACAAAACCTTTATTTTATGATTACAGGAATAAACTTGTGAACTTCAGTAAGATAACAGTATGGAAATTCTTGATGGGTTGAAAGGATCATCATGAGTATAATTTATACATATTCGTAGTTGCCACTATAAAAAAGTACATATGTAACAATCTTGAACAGAGCCAGTGAAATGTAAAACTAAAGTTCAAGCAAATTATGCTGTGAGATGAGTATGTAAGAGGGCTGGATCTTACAATTTGATTTTAAAACTGTCTTGATCAATGTAATAAAAAGATAAAGTATTAGATAACTAGTGGAAAGCTAATAGACTTTCAGCATTTGAAATGTAACTTAGGGTACAGTATATTTTGGGAAACACGTACCTTAAAGAACTTAATAAAATTAGAAAATAATATCGTCAGTATTCACTGGCATAACACTTGCTAAACCTGTTTAGAAAGTGACCTAGTTTTCCTGATGTGAGAATAAATTAGCATCATATCATTGGCAAGTTTAAACATTTGGACAGAGTAATTTATTTGTATCATATGTTAAAGAACTGTACATAAATAATGACAAACATATTCATCAATTAAACCTTTTTAATGAGGTTTAGTGATTGGAAGTCTTTACAACAATGCTTGTTTTAAAACGTAATTCTGATGATGTTTTTTTGTCAGATACTTGAAATATATTATAAACAGAAAATATATAACAATTATCAAGAAAATTGGTGATTACCAGTGGTTTTGGGCATCTTCAAAACTTTCCAAGAGTTTATTTACATTTATGTTGGAAAGAGTGAAAAGATGAACTAATATGGTATATGGTTTAAGACATTCAAGCTGATGATGAATCATATTAAAAATAGCTTCATATAGAAGCCTGTCTCTAACACACCCAATTAATTTTTTGTATTTCAAAATCTTAACCAAATTCACATTATTTTTCATCAGGGTATCACCACTGTTGTACATAAATAGGCCTAAGAATTTCAACAGAGGAGAAAAATCTGCGATACTAGAATACAAGTGGGTAAAGTTAAAAAAAAAAGTATTTTGTAACAGTATTAGAAACAGCTAAACCAAGCCTTAGCCAATTATTGAAACTATGTGAACCAATTGAGCTGTTTTTAATTGTTTTCTAATCCCTAAAATATAAGATTTTATTTCATTTTTTTTACCCATTTGTATAATCTGTTTTACAGATATATATGATAATGAAAAAGTCAAATGCTTATTTAGGAAGTTATTTGGTACTATTTCTAAATTGTAAGACTTTTTTTTATATGTTTATGTATTTTTTGCCTTTTTTCCCCATTGTATTTTTTTACACTTTCTATTTTACCCTTGTCTTTATTAATGCTATCGACAATATGTACATATGGTCAGAATTGTAAATGAAATCTATAAATAACCAAGGAAGTATAGCACAATATAAGGTAGTAAAAGAACCTTTATACTTGTATAATGAATGAATTGAAGATGTGAAAGTATTGTAACATTTGATTGGCTAGAGACTTTTAGTATCCTTAATATCTGTCTTGGGGTACAAAAATTTACTAACTATATTGTACACCACAAATATGGAAGTAATATTTTTAAATCTTTTGATTTATTGAACTTAATGTAATAATATTTTCAGTGTTCAACCTCTTGTTAGAAAGTTTTAAAATCCCCAGTTTATTATCATATCAAAATAAATAGCAGCCTGTAAAGAATGTACATGCTAGTTTTTTTATACGTAAAACTGTACACTTTATAATAATGGTTATTACTAATAGTTATTATGATTAATGGTTTATATACAACAGTTTTACAAACTTTCAGACAATACTGAATCTTGAACTGAATGTTTTATTGATGATCGAGGTCCACAACAAGAAGATTAGTTCACAGTTGATATTGTTACACCTTGCTGAATCTAGCTATGTTCATTGGCCTCGCACAGCTGACTTTTACCGATGATATTTTATGTATTTGTAGAAATTCTGACTTCCAAAGTAATTCCCAAAGTTGAATGGTTTGTGATGTTTGAAACCTGTAAACGTTCCTGGTCTAATTCTGTAGTTTTCTAATTGATAGGCATTAGTTACAGTTACAGCCTCTGAGGTCTATAGCACATTGACTGTAGTTTACTAATAATATTCATTGGCTCTTATTGTGTTTGGTACATAAAAACAATCATGCAAGTTTTTAGTGTTTTTCCATAAATAGATATTGTTAATTGTCCTTTTCAAGAGTTCTAAAAGTTTCAAGAACAGGCAGAACTTGTATGTCACATGCAAGAAAGAAAACTATACAGAAACAAGTGTAGACACTAAAAAGGTACAATGCTAGATCTGTTACAATGTGCAAAGTGATTTTTCATGTCAAGATTAAAAATATTTTTCTTCATCTGAAAGTTTCCAGATTTAATTTACATAATCTCTTAAACCTTTCAAACAATATACAATGTATTTTATCCATTATTTTCTTTACTCTTACTTTACATGCACTTGTGTGATTTGACTGACCTTGTAACAACCATAAAAATTACAAAAATATTCCAATATAATCACTTCATGCACAGAAAGCTGTTCTTTTCAAAGTTGCATTATCTGCCTAGAAACTTGCATGTCACCAGCTATGTGAAAACTCCTGCATACAATTAATGTGAATTTGTGCTACTATTTAACATTGTACAGTAAAATTTTCTAACAGTAGAAGTGCAACACACCTTGTATATATGTCTTGTTCATTCACCTGTGAAAACCCCCATTCTTTTCCTCGACACTGTCATGTGAAGATGTGTTTAGTTTTTCTGAGACTTGAAATATTTTTCGTATTTGTTTTTGAAACATTATGTCCTTCTTGCTTTACAGTGTCTTCCTACTTAATCACTTAGTCTTTCTCCATTCTAGGACATTTATTACATGGAGTCAAATTCACACCATACATGATGGATGCTTTGTTGGCTGTGTTACTGTCCAGTGCCTGAATTTTCTTTTTCCATTTCTTAATATCTTTTTCCTCTCATGATGATGAACTTCACTATTCCCCTAAGTGGAAATTCATACTCTCTCTTTTTTTTTCTCTCTCTCTTCCATGGCGCCTTTAGCTTTCTCTGTACTTTCACTTCTAACTTGTTTCTTTTATTGTTGACACCTCGGATATAGACACTCTACCTTTCCATGCCTTTTAACCTTCTCTTTTCTTCATGATCTTCATTTTGCCCCCATCCTCCATTAAGAGATCCTTGATAATGTCACTGATTCCCTTGAGCAGCTGGAGCAGCCTGCCATGGGTTTATCCTTCCATCACTAGTTTCAAGTTTATCCCAGTCTCATTCCTTTTCATCCATCACCTTACCTCACCTCTTCCTCCTTCCATTTCAGTTCCAGTTTCCCTGTCTTCTATCTCTTTCTGTTCTTCCGTCCAATACCCTTCCTATTCTCCCAAAAGTCAGTGACCATACAATTGGTTCAGGTTCCATGGGGTGCTGTCTGTCTTAGTTGTTCATTGTGGGCTCATTTTGCTACAGGGAGATAGATCTCCTTCCACTCTTTAACCCTCTGCCTTACTTCCCTCATCCTCTCTTATTTTAAGTATGACTTTTTATCCCTCTTAAGCTCCAGCATATCTTCATTGTATAGATGAGGTGGTTTTTAACCTATTGAAGAAGTAATCTATAGCATAAATTCCCTATCCATCTACAGGCTATTATTCTCATCTTTTCATTGTTGCCATAGATACCAGAAACTGGTGTCCATTTACTTGTTTCTCCTGTTGTAGGATATTAAGTTACCTTTGTTTTCATGTTGTTACTGCTTTTTTTTTTCTTTGTACTTAAATTTTCTGTTTTTCTACTAATATTGCGTGACTGGGATTTAATTGTTGTTCTTCATGCCCTCACTGGGACTTTTGTCAGTCTCTCACTGCTTGGTTTTTCTATTACTTTTCTCATAAATGTTTCCTTATTGGAAATGCTTGTTTATCGTTTTGACTTCTGCCCTGTTGACTCTTCCTAAATTCATTTTCACGGTTGGAACATTCTTCTATACTCTCTATCATCCTATCTTTCCTAAGTCTTCATGTGTTCTGGAAGATGATCTCTCATTTTTCCCCATCCTTTTGTTTTGCATATTTATGGATGTTTGGCTGTATAGCCTTTTTGGTCTGTTCTGAGTCATCCATTTCTTATTATTCCTGTACTTTTCCCTGTAGAGGTTCCTATCACTGTATTTTAGATCCTTTGCTCTTGAGTTATGGGTAGTTAGTGACTGTTTCAAGTCTCGCCAGATGTTTTTTCTAATAGAGACTTTGGCAGCTGCTTGATGATATTCTCTGGACTGGCATGTAGGCTAACCAATACTCATCTCTCTGTCTTCACCACTAGGGTGTTTTATTTCTGGTAGCATATAGACTTCCTCCGTTGGCCATTGTCCAGTTGCTCTGCATCTGTAATGGTTGTGAGGATTCACATATTCATTCCGTCTTTGAATTCCAGCAGCTAATGTTGTCTCCAAGGCAGGTCTTGACAAATATTTTGAGATCTAGGAGTTAGCTCAAAACTTGTGATCCAGGTGTGATATAGAAAATTATGGAATATATTCTGAGTAAGTTCTGTGGTTATGGCACAAGAATAAGGTTTTACACTATTAAGAAAACAAAGGATTGTTTATTAAATGCTAAACTTCATTATGCACAGCTTAACTACCAATAACTTCATGTATAACTGCTTTTGAAGTCCATCTCTTTTGTAAGTGGCCTTTTGTGGCCATGCACCTGTCTAGAAGTTTTATTTGATAACTAAAATATCAGTGATCTACAGTTTTTTAAAGCATGCAAGTCTTCTAGTGAAGGCCTATTCATGCTATTACACATCGTAATTAAAACTATCCACTTCCATTGATGATCTCAATTTGCTTTTAATGAGATTCATCAAGATAATTCTTCTTTCACAACAAACAGTGCAAAGAAACAACACTGACATAATAGACAACAATTCCCTAAATCTGGAAACTTTTCACTGTTAAATAGAACTTTATTCAAAAGTTCAATGAATTTCATTTCTTTCTCAAGGAGTTTGAATACATACTACTCACTGAGATGATGATGTGTAAGTTTCACCACATATTTTTGGATATGACGGTTGGTTTTTAAGATGTTGAGCCAGTGTTGTTATTTCTTCTTTCCCAAACTTTTACAAATCCTTTGTTGGCCAAGCCCTTCAGTGTGGATGTCTATATGTGGTGAGGGGACCTTGAAGTTTACTTCCTCTGGGATATGAACATCCACCCACGTTTTTACCATGTAAGGCGACCCATGAGGAGGAGAAGATTTTGGTAGTTCAGGGGTTACTGCTAAGAGGGATCTTTTTAACATCAGAGATTTTCACCTGTCTTCCAGTCAAGGAGTTTTGGTTATGCAATGTATCACTACTTACTAAGATATAGTATTTCAGCCTATCAACCTTCTCATTTTGATGTTCACTTTTTCATGTTCATCTACATCTGTGAAGACAGGTATCTTGCATTGTAAAGTTTGGCTCTATATTTGTAACTCTTTTTTTGTGTTTCCAGTGCCAGCAGTTTGCTCATTCTAAGACCTCTTGCCACAGCTCTTTGCCACCACAAAAAGCACAGCACAAAGACTATGAGGCAGACCTATGTGACCAGGGGCCTAGCTTCAATAACTGTCTCCCACCTCTTCCTGTTCTTTTCCCAAGTGGATTTAGAAAAAAGAGGTACAGTACCTGAAGGCTCTTAACAACATCTGTACTGAAGGGTGGAAACCTTTGTCTTTCATGCTAAAAAAAGACATGTTGCTGCCCTCCACTTTGCCACCTTGGTAGGTGTGCAGGCTGACTTTTCTTCCCGAAGTCTCTCTTTTTTTTTTTTTTCTTTTTCTGTTATCTTCAGAGGTTGTTACTGTCTGTGCAAAATGGATTTGAAAGGTTCACACAACTCTTTTGGTGGCTGCTTGGGTCTCTTTTTGTTGGCCTAGAGGTGCAAAACCTTTGAATGGTCATGCTCACATTTACTAGACTCATCGTATTCTGACAGAGATCTGCCCAATCAACCTTGAGTAGAATCTAGGGAGGTCAGTAGACTTCTGTTTTCTAAAGAGAAGCAGTGTGGTTGCAAACCAAAGAGCTCTCCACCCTCATCCCCTACTAACAATAGCTGCACTAATACAGCAGAACTTTTGAGACTTATGCTCCAGTTTGGATGACATTAAGGCCCTGCTTGATTCAAACCATCTAGCCCCTCTCTTTTTACAGGACCTTGCAGGAATCTTTCCTCCACCCTGCTAATGCCATTACTCTTTGGAAGTTTTCCTATATAGAAAAGAGAGGTTGTGTGATGGTCAAACTGATGGTGGTGTAGTTTTGTTTGTTAGACCCAGCACATGCCTAGCCACTACACTTGGTTGTGACAATTTCTATTTTGGGTTGTACCATCAATATCTGTTTTATTCTGTTCATCTGATGCTGTGTCATTCTTGTGCAGTTGAGCATAATACTTAGAAATGATCAGTGATTCTAAGTGTGGCTTTCAAGTCTTATGAAGAGTTTATTTCTACTTATGCTGGAAGAGTGAAATGATAAACTGTTGATATTATTCTTGGTAAAAATATGTATTTTTTTTTCATACCATGTTTGGGTTAGATGTCAACAAAAGCCATGTGTTCTATTATATTCATGCATTTTTAAAAGTTTATTACCTTTGAAAGCTCATTAACTGACATTATTGTTTTCAGAATTCAAACAATAACAAAAAAAAGAGATGTTTATCCTCACAGTTTTGTGGAATTAAATAGGATCCTTCTTTTCTCAAATGTCTGCAAATTAATTAATGAAACCTTTACGTATCCTCATAAAAATAGGCTTGGCACAGCCATATGGCTAGGGAGCTTGACTTGCAATTTGAGAGTTGCAGGATTAAATTGCTGTCACACAAAATATGCTTGCCCTAACAGTTGTGGTGGAATTATAATGTTGATAGTCAGTTCATTCCACTATTCATTGGTAAAGAGTAGCCCAAGAGTTAACAGTGGGTGGTGATGACTAGCTGCATTTTCTCTAGTTTTTTGCTGCTAAATTAGGGATGGCTATCACAAATAGTCCTCTTCTAGTTTCATGCAACATTTGAAACAAATAAAATGAAATAACTTTTTCATCCTCAGAATCATCTTGTATTACTTCTGAACAATTTCCAGAAAATTTATTTTCAGATTTCCAGCAGAGTATACATATTTACAGATTTCTTAATACAGTATTAAGAAAACTGAAACAGGCCTCAGGGTTTTGATTGAAATAAATAATACATTTGTTACATAAAATAATAGAAAAATGACTTTTTTTTTACTTTGACTAACCCATTTGATGCTGATGAAAGATGTGGTGGTTGAGATCTGAACCACTTGCCTTCATCTCTGAGATACCACGATGTTATCTTTTTGAAGTTTGGTGATGAAATGATCAGTATGTGAGTTATATAAGCAGATATACATGAACAAACTTCTTTGAAGTTGTTTAGATTGTAATTAATAGTTCTACTTGTAAAACAAACAAGTGAATTCTTAAGTCTTCAAAATTAACAGAAGTATTCACTATGTTGAAATGTAGTATAATTACTAGTTTAATTATTCAGTAAGCAAATACATGTCAAAGAAACTTTGTTCATGCTTCCAATGTAAATGTTTAATATGAATTTTCACTCATGCCAGTAAAATCAGTTGTACTTACATTTGTGGTTGTGGTTAATACCCTAACTCTTAGATTTTGATGGAGATATAGATTATTAATCATCATAGTTCGGTGTTTGTAATATTTAATAAAATGCAAGACGTCTGAAATTTGTGGTGAGCTCTCTGTTTAGTAATAGTCATAACTTAAAATTCCTCTACTGCACATTACTTCATATTTTATGTCTTTTTGTCTTTCAATGTAGTCAAAGATTTTTGCTAGATCTGCTCACAAAAGGTTTGTTATTATCCTCATAAAAACGTTGAGGTTCTTAATAGGTTAAACATGAATAATGTAGGTCTGTTGGCAGTTAAGCCTAACAGAAAGGCTTTATTGGTAATTTTCTCTTGTTTGTTATCAATTTTTGTGAAGTAACTATTGGTGGAAATGGTTACATATGTAATACGTAGTTTAGGCTTAGTGTTTTTGGTAAGTTTATTATAAAAGTTATAAGGTTTTAAAATTGGGTGTAAACACAAAGGTACATAGAAAAGCATGACAAATATACACACATTAATAAAATACTACTTGTAATTGATCTATAAATGAGGAATATTACTGATATATTCATGCATTACATTATATTGCATATATAATTTCTTTGGTTGAAAATAATGCCTTTTTATTAAGATGCATTTAATGAAAAAGTTTTACTGTTCATTCTTTCAAGTATATCAATCTCAAACGGAGCATCCTTGTTTTTTCAAGATTGAAGGCTCCCACCCATTATGTCGGGACCATTGTGCGTGAATGTTTATGCCACTAGTGCAACGACTGAAAATCTGAGTCGTCATGAAATGCTTAGTTGGGTTAATGACTGTCTACAAACCCAGTATGGTAAAATTGAGGAACTGTGCACAGGTAAATACATCTAAGTTTAATCACACACTCTTTATTCCAGATTTCTCTCTAAAGAGTGCAGTTGAGTGTTTTATTGGAATATGCTAATTTATTAATGATAGACTTGTTAGTTGATTTAATTAGACTTGTAGATTATTCTTACGTGAGAGTAGGATAGTTGGAATAATGACAAAAATATTAATAATAAAACATCTAATTTTAATTATTTGATCATTTTGTGACAAACTGATATAACTGTTTTATGTGACATTGATATAATTGCTTAGCAGTTGACTACACCAGTTAATCATCAAGCTCTCATAAATAGCTGTTTAATTAAAATACATATATAAAATACGTGATTTCAATATTTTTCCCTTATTTTGTAATTAGCAGATGTTAATGTGTATTTTGGAAATACTTCATGCAGTATTGCTGACCTTTAATAATATTTTAAATGTTTCTAAAATCTTTAAAACTGGTGATGTACTTTTTCTATTTTGCATCTTGCATGATTAATAATTTTCTAAAGTAAAAGTTGGTGTTTCTTTAGTCAAAATTCTGCACTGCAAATAACCAGCTGAGTAAAACTAAAAAATTGGATATGGTTCATCGTGGTATTACTATATCTTTAAAGAAAGACAGTATTTAACAACTGCAGGGAATGAAGTGTGAATGTGTGCACATGTTAAGGAGAAATATTTGATAGTTACAGAATTATGGTGAAGTTAAATGGTTTTATAAACTTGCATTATGTAACAAAGCACATTTCCAAGTAAGATTTAAGTACTAAGCAATCTGTTTTATGGTTTTGGTGTTTCATTGATGACTTTAAATAACAACCAAGTCATTCAGAGATTATTGACAGGTAGAATACAATTAAGTCTGCATTAGTTATTTCAGTATGATTAGTGATACCGTTCATCAGTGTGAAGAAAATAAGATGAAATATGAGAATGGGTTTTCCCAATATGGCATATTGTGTTATGTACTACTATGTAGCTTACCAAAAAAAGATGGGGCAAGTTCCACCACCCCAACCCTGTAGCTAACTGGAATAAACACCTTTTGTGAAATTGAGCTTGACCAACAAAGAGGTAGTCATATGTTGGTAAATTCCTTTGTGAGCCAGTCAAAATTAAGATCATTCCTATAATGATTTTGTGGTGTATTCTTAGAATAGTTATTGATAAAAGCTGGGTAGATTAACAACTTATATAGAAAAGTCAGTTTGTTTTGATAACAATATGTTCTAAAAATGACTTTTGTCATGTTGCTTGGCAACAAAAGTGTATAACCTAATATTGTTAGTACAAAATGAAAGCTATGGACAACAAAACTGGAAAAATATTTGTTACCTTCTTAATTTAGTCTCAGTTGATTAGAAATGTTTTTAAAATTAAAAATGTTTATAACAGAAAACAGCTTAATTCAGAAACTATTTAGATTTAAAACTGAATATATTTTTACTTTCATGATGAATTTCATACATTAGAAGATCCAACACTGTCTTTAATTTAGGCTTATTATGACAACACTTGTTTCATGGAACACTCACCTCTTATAGCCCCTGTTACAAAATTTGTAATGGGCAGACAGTAATTGAACTATTTTGGTTTTTATGACTTCTCCAATTTCAGTAAATCAAGCATGATGTAATATTATGCACATTGGGTTGTATATAGGTCAGATTAATTCAGTAGTTGAGTACTTCAGTCTCTGTGGTAAAGAATATTAAATTATTACTCGAGTAAATAAAATATCAATTCGAAACACACAAGAATTTTAGAGTTTTTTCCAGAGTAGATAACTAGTCTGTTACAGTCTTCAAAACTGATTAGCATCAATTATCCCATCCTCTACTTTAGGAAGTTTGTAAAGTATTGTTGAGAATGTGTCCTTTGTGTGATTTGTGTTACTGAGAAAAAAAGGGGGGGGAGTACATAACACAGGTGCTTAGGTCATAACTTAATTGCTTTGTGTTTTCTTATCTTTATGGAAGTGATTTTTTATGGTTTTCACACACAAAGCAGATTTACAAACTGTTTGTGTTGTGTACCTTTTTATTTTGGCCAAAAAAAAAACAAATAATCATGCATATAAATGAAGTAAATAGTTTTACTATATTATTGTGAAATAATGTGTATTTGAAGTTGACTAACCCTTACATTTTTTAGGTTTTTGTTAAAGAATTGTGATATTAAATTTGGGAAATTTGTGGTTTCTCCATCAGGTGCTGCTTACTGCCAATTTATGGACATGCTGTTTCCTGGTAAATTCTATATTTCCTATATGATTTAACTATTAATTTTTGAAGTTTGAATAAATAATTTAAAGAATTCCAATTGGAAGTTCAATAAATTCTTTATCGTCCATGATGACGAGAAAACCCACTTGTAGAGAAAAATATATATGTAAAAACGGCTCTACATAGAGCTTTCTCCACCCATACCTGCAGTTTTTACACATAAATTCTTTATCAATTGATTTAGATTTCCCTAATATTCAGTGTCTTGGTCAAATTACATATCCAGAATTTATAGTTAAATATGCAACATCTGATTAAGGTTAAATTGAATACCTTGTGCTATTTCAGACAATAAGAATGTTTTTTTGACTGTCTTTCCTTTTGCTGGGTGTTGTCAGGTTATTTTAAATAGAAATTGCATCATTCTAAAATCATATATAGAAAATATAGTTATAAACAAATTTTCTTGTTTATTTTCCAAACAAATTTTATGTGCACTTATCTCTCTCTACAAGTGCTCGGTCATGTCGATCGACCATGTGACTGCCTTGCACTGATTTATGTGCACTTATCTCTCTCTAGACGTGCTCGGTTGTGTCGATCTACCGTGTAACTGTGTTGCACTGATGTAAAGTTAGTTTTTATACTATTAACTTTTAATATAGTATGTGTATCTTCACAAAATTTGGCAGACTTTCAGTAAACATTGCACATCTTTCACAAAAAAATACAATTTTATAGTGAAGTACTTTTAATAAACTAAAGATTTGTCAGTGAATGTTTTTTTATTTTATTACTAGTGTGAATACAGAGTGATATGCTTGATAAAATTACTTTATCTGAAAAATCTCTAATTTTCAAGAGTATAGTTACTAAACCTTCCAAAATACATTGCAAAAATTTGTTTCTAGGAAAACTATATTTTGTCTGTTTTCTCAACCTCAACTCTATACAAGGTTAAGCAACTTAACTGTTTTCATAACAAAATTGCAATAAATCTAAGTTACCCTCTTTTTAAAGAATGACTTGAATAAATTGTAACATGAAACTACACTTGTTTATCCTAAGTAGTTTTAAGTTGATAATAGTATACATCTATTTACACTTACTTACATTTTATTACCTTTTGAACTATAATCTGTGTCATTAAAACTTGTAATTCACTTGGGGAACATGGGGCTTGTTTTACCTGTTGAATTACCACATTACCCTTGAGATGCTTGTATGCTTACCTCTGAAACATTTTAATTGTATTTTTTTTTACCTATTCTGATCTAAAGATTTTCTTATTTTGATATTATTGTTACTTTTGTAGTAATAAATAATACACATGAAAAACAAAAAATAAATTCCTCTAATATTTTTCTTGCTGTTGATTTTTGATAACATTAAATAATTTACCAAAGAACATAGACTAATAACTTGCTAATAATAGACAGTGTTTCATAACTATCTCAGTTTTTAGCTTTGTTGTGTGTCACAAAAGCTGTTATAAATTCATCCAAGCTAGTCAGTATGCTTCCTGTGGAAATGAAGCCTATACTAAAAGAGAATTGACTATTCTCTGTTCATAAAATGATATATTTAATTTGATAGATGAAAGCTTTGGCTTTCTATTTGTTATAAGTAATATAATATTAAATGTAAAGAGAGAACTATTAACAAATCCTGAAAGAGAGGATGTAACAAGAAGGTTTTGATTTTCTATTTGATGGCTCTGTAACCAGTCAAGATTGGAGTGATGATGACATTTAATGAGTAATTTACATTAAATGTTCTCATATTTATGAGATGGGTGATGACTAAATTGTTAGAGGGGATACCTAGAAAAAAAATGTAATGTTTCTCACTGTAGGGCAATTTCAGAATTTTTAATATTGCCTTATCAAATTAAAAACTTCAATGCTTTTTGTATACTATATTGATATAACATAAAAAGCTGTTTTATTGAATTTTGAATGCAAGTCACTAAAAATCTTGTGATATGTTCAGTAAAGAATACCTGTGCAGAGAGGGTTAAGGAAGTATCATTAAAAATAATTTTATTAGCATTGTTTCAGAATATCTAAGTTAGGTGTACAGATTTAGAAAATGTAAATTTTAAATACCTACATTAAATGTGATACTTTTGATTAAAATCATTATTCATCTCATTGTTAGATGTACAGATTGTTGTTTATAATTAGTTGCTAGTCTCACTCACTGTGTGCTTACTTTAAAAAATAATTTGGTCATTGTTGTGTATTGTGTATTTATGAGCATATGCATTCATTTTGTTTTGATTTTTACTTTTAGCAGCTGTCAGGGCTCGATTAATAAAAAGGTATAGCAGACAATTACCTACAAGTCCACTGTGTCGAGAAACCTACAGTGTTTTGTTCTTTTGAATAGTGTTTTTTGATAATTTAAGTTAAATTTTAAGATTTTAAATGCATCAATGTTGGTAACATAAAATAAACTCTTATTGAAAATGAATGTTTTGTTTCAAGAAAAAATTTTGTTGCTGATTTGATACCACTTAATTATGACTGTAATACTAATGTTGGGTGCATGACCCTGTGGTTTTCAGCTGTGATTTAAGTTTTAAAAAGAGGTGATGAGAAGTTGTGTAATTTTATATAACACAATTTTTTTAACTTAAATTTCATCCAATCAAGAACATTTTCTTTAAATTAAAATTGTTGAATATAACTTTTTTTGAAATTATTTAAATGATAAAACATTATCTTAGTGGATATAATACATTAATTTTGTGCACATGGTGAAATATCTATCTTAGCAAGTGTGTAATAATTATGTGAAAGAGAAGTGTATAAAAAGACAGAGGATTGAAGTGAACAAATAAATGCTAACAGAAAATTGTGTAAACAATAGGGAAAGATAAAACTGTAGATAAGCAATTAGTAGATAGAAACTGTTACAAATGTATTTCAGTTTGTTGGAATATATAGATAAATGTGACACTTGCATGAGTGGGGTTAAAGTGCATGTTGATGTTTTACAGAGCTACATTCAAAATTTTAAAAAATTATCAATTTATGTCAGTATACTTACCATCAAAACAGTGTTAATAAACAAAGTTTTATTTTCATAATTGTAAAAGGAAAGTATGTATTTTCAGTCTTCTGTGTATCATTTGATGCTTATTTGCTCCAACTTGTTCATTTAAACATTCTTTTCATCCTACTTGAGTTGCTGAATTTTAATACAACTTGCAGAGATTAAGACCAATCTAATTGTCTTGATATAGAGATATAAACCAGGAAGTCAAACCAATATGCTAGTCCCTCCAATCACACACTGTCTTTCAAAAAGATGTTGGTAATTTTCTTACATTTACTGTTAAATTATTTATAACTAGTAGGAGAAAATTCCTAATTTACGGAACTGCATACACTGCTAGCTTGTTCTCATGATAGCTTTTGTATTCAACCTACAGATTCAAATGTGCTATTACTAAGTTCACCTCGTATATAGTAAAGAAAATTATTCTAATGAATTTATAACTTAGTTTAAGAAGCCAGTTAAATTATAATAGTTATAGAATGTTGTATTCTTTGTGCAAGTTATTTTGTGTTCAAAATTGTATATTTGAAGTAAATAAAAATTCATCAAAATACTAACAACAACCATGCCATAAATTAGGGCTAACTTTTCTTGAATTTGAATGCAGAAAGAATAAGACCTACATATTTATACTAAATTGGTTTTTATGTATTTTTTACTTATTGTTAAAAAAGTAACTATAATATAAAATAACTTTTATTAGGTTGTGTAAGAAAACAAATTACAAAGAAAATTGAATAAAATTTTTTGACAAGATATGCATATACATTATTTAATTTAACATTGTATTTATCATAACTTGAGCTTTAGTCTACACTAATGTGGTAATTTATATTGTTACACAGGTTTAATAGGTAGCCATTGTTCAAAGAGTTATAAAACAAATTAAGAGATATAAATTGCTGCTAGCCTTATGCTGTTTAGGGATAAATAATTGTAATTTTCTGTTTCAATGTGCAGTCATTCTAGAAAGAAAATGATAATTGAGATTTATTTTACACTACTTGTAGTGGTTGTAATGTCAGTCAAATTGATTGAGCCCATACAGTGTTAAAGTAGAGAGAATAAGGGATAAAAAATTAAGTTTTACGGACAAAAACAATTACTTAAGATCTAGAAATCATTTAAATGAAAATTATATGATAAAAGAAAAAATTCTTTACATGAAAATCAACTTGCACTTGGCCTAATTACACCATGACAATTTTATTAATTCTCTTTTAGCTTTTAACCCTTTAAATTTTACCTAGCACATTTCTGATAGCACTTGTTTCTTGTCTTGCACTTGGCCTAATTAGATGACATAGAAATTATCAATGAAGATAAACTGGTCTTTTACTGTCTTACATTCTGATTCCTTTTATCCTGTTACATTCAGTCTCTTAAAGTTGTGTTTACATTGCATTTGTAGTAATGATGTTGATGATTTTATCTTCAAGTGTGAAGAAGTGACCAATTTCTTTTCCTCTTGAAGATATCCTAAAATCTTGCAAAATGCTTTCTTTAAAGCTGTCTATAAAATTCTTAAGAATACTTTTGAGATATTATTAAGAAAGACAGAGCATAATAAGATTACTTTAATCCTATAAGCACAATGTGCTTCAGTCTGAAACATGCTATATAAATCTCATTAAATTTTATTTTGGTAATGAAACCAGTAGATAAAATTATTTAAAATTTGACAAGAACTCTCGTGGAAGTATGAAGGCAAGGAAAATAATTTTTTTCCTACTATTTTTAATAATTTGTTATCTTGGGTGTAAAATTATATTTTAATAATAATTTTACCCATCAGTGGGTAACCTTGGGTGATAGAACAGTATGAATAATGGATGATTTAGTCTCCAACAAAATCTTTATTTTATACACATTTTGTAAGCCTCACAAAATGAGGGGAAGATTTGGTTATTATATAAAGATTATTAAACCTTTCAAATTTTAAAATAGAAATAATGCATAATTAATTGAAATATAAAAGTAAAACCTAAATACAATTTAACTTTCCAAATATAACATATTTGGGTAAAAAATGACTAAAGGGTTGTCATGAACAAAGCAGCCAACAATTGTAAGCAGTTACAGCTGCCTGAGGAGGACAATTTAGTGCCAATTTCAAAATAAATATTTAATTATAATGTAAAATGACCTTTTATTATTGCTTTTGAAATAAAGGGAAGAAACTAAGATAATGTACAACTTTGAACTTTAACATACTTCACAATAATTTCATTAAATACATTGATAGTAAAGTGCTTTAATTAAATTTTCAGTGTAAGTTGGCAAAATTTTCAGAGAGAAGTTTAGAAAGTGTTAGTGTTACAGGGCTAACTATTCATTATCACTGGGTTATGTTCTCTGAAATCATCAAAATTATCAGGGATAACTTTCACTGAGTAACCTCCTGTTGCTTTTAGACATAATTAGTGCTTTCTGGACTCCCTTATTCATTCGAACTTAGGCCGGCATGAACAGGTGGATTAAGGCATTCAACTTGCAATCTGAAGGTTGTGGGTTTGAACCCCCATTGCACCAAACATGCATGCCATGGGGGTGTTATGATGTGATGGTCATTCCCACTATTTGTTGGTAAAAGAGTAGCCTGAGAGTTGGCAGTGGGTGGTGATGTCTAGCTATCTTCCCTTTAGTCTTACACTGCTAAATTAGGGATGGTTAGTGCAGATAGCCCTCGTGTAGCTTTATGTGAAATTCAAAAACAAACAAACATTCTAACGTTACTAATTATACCTATTCCAACAATTTTTTGTTTGTTTTTTTACTGCAATTATGTTGTCTAACTTGTTAGTACATTGACAATCAGAATTCAGTGACACTTTAAAAATCGTTTTTACATTAGAAATACTTTTACCTTTTTTTCATAAACTACTTTTGAGTTATAGAATTAAGAGTGAACATTAATTAGGATTATGGTCTAAGTCTAACACTAACCTGATGCATGTAGGGTTGATAACTGTTCTTTGTAATTTAAGATGATAATTAGAATAACTAAGTTTCAAGGCCTATCTAAAAAATAAATTATGTAATATATGATCATTGATTGTATACAAGTGTATGATATTTACTGATTAGAAAGACTGGAAAATCCTCTTTTTAGTTATTCTTTCTGGAAGTAATACTTGGTGATGTTTGAAGGTTTAGCATGTGTGTTTAGTATATTTATTCTTTTGATATAGTCTGTGCAATATCCTCTTAGGTTGTGTACCATTAAAGAGAGTCAGGTTCAAAACCAATCTTGAACATGAATACATAAACAACTTCAAAATCCTTCAAGCAGCTTTTAAAAAAGTTGGAGCAGACAAGGTAAGCCAACACATGTTTTTTTGTGCTTGCTTGTTAGATAAATAGTCATGACAGATACTGGGGAAAGTATTTCTGTGGATCTGATTTGTGATATGTCTGTATTGAGACAGAGAAACCCTACACCTCTTTTGTTGTACATGTTTGTTGCAGTTTGCATTAACTTGGGCTTTGACAAATAAGAGATGCCAGGTTGCCATGGTGACTAAAAATTTCATTGTGGCACCTAGTACTTTTCTCCCATTTTATTTGTATGTAGGACTGTGCTAAATAGAATTTGAATCTATATCATTTCTGGACTCGTGGAAATCCAGAACTATTTTTTCATTCTTAGAGTAATTGAAATTTGTTTATAGGATTTTATTAGCAGATTCAGTATACATGTTTTTCTGATATAAATGAAAAGTTGCAGTTGCATAACATGTTACTAGTTTCACACTATTTTGTGTGGCTTCTTTCTCTCAATTCAACCAATCAGTGAACATATTTATACTCAAATGGGAACAAAGGCAATTAGTTCAGGCAATACAATCAAGTGGTTGTTGATACCATGAAATTGTTAGCATGCAATTGTTACTTGTTGCTGTGAAAGTAAAAAAAAATATACACTGGTGCTCAATTTGCTATGCTGGTCCATAAAAAACAAAAAAAATGAGGATAACAGAAACATCAAAGCACCAGTATATCTTGCCAGTCAACTCATTGTTTAGTTTAAATTACATTTTTCAATGTATTCCTTGGTTAAGTTATCTTTTAAATGTCATTTAATCAAACAAAATTATAAAGGTTGTAACAATCATAATCGTAAAAGCCAAATGTCAGTCTGTCATGCAACACCTGACCTTTTGCAGCCAACATCAATTTGAATGAAAATTTCTCCAAAACCTGTAATTTGTCTAGAATTATGATGATACAATAATTTTGAGAAAACGTGAGGAAAAACAAGAAAAAAATTAGGATAATTGAGGCATTAGTACCTCCCCCACTTCCCTGTACAGACAGTAGTGAAGTTAGGTTAGGCACACCTGGGCCCTAGATCTAAAATATTTGTTGAGGCCTGCACATCAAACCTTGGTATATATATATAAAAAAAACTGTATTTTCCATAAAGAAGAAAATAAACTTCAGGTTATTAACAACAGTTATGTAAGTAGTACTATGTGGTATCTGACATCCATAGTTACCTTCTGCAACAGAACATGTTAAATTCAGAAATCAAAACCTGTCTGAGAACTACGTAAGTAGCATATGATACATTCAGATATTTGTGCAGCATCCAGTAGTTCCAGGCATGAAAATGTCTGTCACAGCTGCTTTAGCAGTATATACTACCAGAAATTTAGATATCTGTACACTTACATATAGCATCCAGTAGCATCAGATATCAAGTTCTGTTTAACAGATAATTAGCATCAAAAAGGAGTATTATTTAACTCTACTTTTGTAGAAGTATTTGTAATATAATTTAGGAATGACACTTTTAAAACTTTTTAAAAGAAATATGGAAATTATTATTATTGGAATGCTGAGCTATTTTTCTGAATATTGTGATTATTAAATTCTGAGTACAGGTAGTAACCACATGAAATGAAATTTTGTTAAAATTAGAGCAACATTATTGTGTAATATATAATGATAATAAACATTTATTAGGTTTGTTATATTCATTTTAAATTCTTTCTTTTGTAGCATTTGTTTCACTTAAGAGACTAAACATTCTTGATATACTAAGCTACAATTGTTTCTTTAAAATCTGGTTTTTAAAGATTATTTCTGTTTAAAAAAAGTACTATTTCATAAATCTAAATATTCCTTTTGCAAGATTTCAACTCTCTTAAAATTTTTGTATTTTCATATTTAAGAGGGGCTAATTTATCCTAATTTTTAGATTGTACCTGTTGATAAACTGATCAAAGGAAGATTTCAAGACAACTTTGAGTTTCTTCAGTGGTTTAAAAAGTTCTTTGATGCAAACTATGATGGACGAGAGTATAATGCTTTTGAAGCTAGAGGTGGTGTGCAAGTTTGTAGTTCAAAAGGTGGAAAAGCTATAGGAGGTGGATCAATGTCTAAACCTGTTGGGAGAGCAGGTAGTATCCATTAAAAATGTTCTATTGGCAGGAGATCTGTTACATTTTCAGCATGAATCATTTTGAATTGATAAGATGTAAGATATCCCTGAGTAATCATGTTGAAAGTTGGGTTAATTTTATACAAAAAAATCTTGCTTTAATATCACATAATAAAAGTGCAGCATAGCATAATAATCTGAAAACACAAGTACGTGGTTAAAATTATTTGGTCCCAGTAAAGGTCATTTAACTAACATAAAACATTTATTACATATTTTTTTACATAGTAATTTTCAAAATTCTTTGTAGTACCAAATATTTAGTGTGATTTTACTTTTTCAATGAAATTCGTATTGTTTTATGTTTGGATGCATTTGATATTTATAATTCAGCCTTATGCAATAAACTGCTTTACTAACTGCTAGTCTGTAAGTCAATGTGAAAGGTTACTAAAATATGAGAAGCCTCATTTCCTGTGACTTAAATATTTAAGATTTGTTAATTCTTAGTGCATCTGGTGGTGTCATATCAGAATTTTGGCTGTTTGTTAGATTTTTAAAAATAATATACTTACAAGATAGACTAGTGAGACTTCACAAATAATTCTAAAGGTACAAACTTCTGATTTAAATAGGTGGGTCTTAATAATAATAATTACTTAATTTTTTAATTTTCTTAAGTAGACCAAATCAATTTAAAAAAAAAAGTTGTGATGTTAATTCTGGTAAACAAACATTGTGCATTTATAGGAATATTCTAGAAGCTGTATGTTTTTTTCTGTCTAATGACTACTTAAATTATATAAACTTAAGTGAAAGATGATGCTGTATGATGAAAGGGCTCATTCATCAGTTTTGGATTTTCAGTCAGTTGGTTATTTTTTAAGGTATTCTGAAGCATTGTGTCTCAACACTAGTCTATAGACCACTATTAACTCTGGTTAATCAAAGTCACCTTGCTATTTTGTGAGATTTTACAAAAAAAAAAAAAATTTCAATTCATATCCTCCATGTTCAAAATTTTAAAAGGTTTAACAACCTACATCAAGCAGTAACTGAGTACAAAGGTCATAGCTAGAAGAGAATTATTTGCTTTACGTCTTTATTTACCTTTCTATATTTTAAGAAAAGTTTAACTTTTTAAATGGTAATAATCTATATACATTTGTATTACAATTGAAATGTGACTATCTTACAGAATACTAGTCTACTAAAACATTGCCAAGACAGATCACAGGTCAATTTTATATTACTGGATACAGTAATGAGTGTACATGCTCCATGTCAGTGTAAGTTCTGTAATGTTAGCCAGGCATGACTGGAAGGTCAATATAATAATTATATATTGTCATGAGACTTAAGCTATGGGACTAAACATTTGAATTTTTGTGTTATAATTTGTAATCATTCTAGAATAAAAGAAGCGTAATTTATATCTTTTATTTATTCTTTTTATAATGGTAACAAGATTGGTCAAATTTACAGACTTTACATAGTTAGGGTAGAGAAAATACCAGACGAAATATAAAGTTTTACTGAAAAGAAATGTTTGAAATATATTTAGAATTTAGAGATCACACAAATAATTTGATATTTTTGAGACAAAGAATAGTTTTTAATTGTAACATTTAAATTGTTGTGAATTTTGACTAGTAACAAAACACTTTTTCTCAGACAAATCTTCAGTAAAAATATTTCATTACAAATCTTTTTTTTATTTACAAAAACTTGAAATCTTACTCAAAATGTACCAAATTATGTGAAGATACACTTCTGGATCAAAAGTTATTGTATGAATACCTAGTGTGCAAATGTGTATACATGTTTATATTATTACTGAGCCCATTGTGAAAGAGTTAATATGTCCATCATTGTTGGAAGTATAATGATTTGATATTATTTGTGTATTTTTTTTTAATGTTATTACAGTAAAATATTGAGAATAGATCAAATATATTTATCTAAATTCCTAGTTGAGATTAATTTATTAAAAGCTCAAATTTATTTAGTGCATGAGATGCTGGGTTTAACAGTTGTTTTTATTTGAATAATTTCAGCACCAACACAAAGGGTCAAGACAACCCCCCCAAAACCTACAACAGTAGGAAATAGAATAACCACCTCAGGTGACACACACAAAGTGGAGGAGTTGTCCAATCAGGTACAAACATATAAATATAACTTAATTTTGGATTTCTTCAGTTTCAGTTGGATGGGTATTTCCTAGTAACAAGATAAATCTCATTTACTATTCATGCAGTCTCAGTGTTACTTAAACTATGGAATGTTTGTGTTAAAAAGATTGAACTTTATTTTTAGCAGTTTCTGATATGTAAATGTTTTAAAACTGGTAATACAAACTTAACAGATTTATCTTAACTGCTGAGGTATCTATGTTCTAGAGAAGTCTGTGAGAGATTTTGCTTCTGTTCTTGCTAGTTAAATTTTTTGTAATTACATATAAGATTGTATCTGGATATATGTCTTAACACATGCCACAATAATTTCTTTTGTGTAAGTACAGAATATTTACATGGTTGAAAAAGGGATAAATCTTAAATATATTGCAAAATGTGTAGTACATTTAATATTTCTAGTAGTGTAGCAGGTTTCAGTTTGTCCTTGGTAGTTATAAAATAATAACTTTCGATTGACATTATGAAACTGAAATAAACATTCAGTAGAGTAGGTAAGATTAAAGAATATTATGTGACAAAAGTTTTGTGTTAAAAACATTCTTGTAACCATGTGTAGATGAACAAACTAGTAGAGTAGTTAAAAAAAGTTCAAGTTGGTATAAATGTTTTTGGTTTTCTCTGCTTTTTTCAAAATATGGTTTCAAAGGTTTTATATTTCTAGATGTGGGTGTAGAACACACAATTCTGCAACAAATCAATACAAAGACAAGTTAAAACAGTTCTGAAGATGGTTTTATATCATTTTAAGGATTAATGTTCTTGGAAAATATTTGTAGTCAGTGTGGTTACGTGCTAGTGGTATGTTTAGACGAGAAAAAAACCAAGATAATTTTAAGCAGGTGTGAGAATGTGTTCAGTGATAATTAGTTGTTCTAATCTGTTTAGCAATTACCTTTCTTCCTCAGGTTGCAGAACTGAAGTTTACAGTGGAAGGTTTAGAAAGGGAGCGAGACTTCTATTATGGGAAACTCAGAGATATTGAACTTATCTGTCAAGAGTTTGAGCATGAAGGAGAAAAACCACTCATTGTAGAAAAAATACTGGAAATACTATATGCTACTGAGGTAAGTTAAGGTATACTTGGAATTTTGCTTGTTTTGTATTAATATTTCGAATTTTACTCTGAACACAGACCTGAAAATTTAGATGGTTGCTTTACTAAGTGACTAGGTGGTTGTATGTATATATACTTTGTATAACATGACAGATGGAAGTTAGATGCTTCTACATTTTTTCGTGTAATCATAATTAACCCTTATATTCGTTGCATATTGGACTGATCACATATCTGTGAAGGTATACATAGTAATGTTTACTACAGTTGTGATTTTACTGTATATATTAAAAAATATAACAGGCTTTTAGTAAACATTTACAAGTCTGTTGCACTGAAAAAAATCCAAATTTTCAGTAGAGTATTTTTGCTAAATATTTTTTTTGTAAATTTTACACTTGTAATTTTTCTACCATTTAAAATGTGCCAGAATCATAAACGTACAGTGAAAGTTAAGAATATCAAATAAAGTAATACTTTTTCTCTTTGAATGCAGCATTTCACAAGATTGTTAATGTACCTTCATAATGTTTTCAATACTTAGCCTTTTCATGTCTGTTTTACTCTTATGATTTTATTGCCTGTATTTTGGACCACTGTCCTTAGTCAAAAGCAATAAATCAGAGGGGGGGGGGTAATTAATCAACTGTTATGTTCAAAACATATGCTCTTGTATGAATTTTACTTGGGTGGTAGAGAAGACATTAAATTAGTTCTTTGAATCAAAATTAAGATACCTTTCACAACATAATATGTATTAGGCAGTAAATCAGAATGTTCCAAACTTACTGTACTTTGTGTTTGTAACTAATCGAAGCTTGGAGCTGAACAACAATTATTATAGAAAAGGAGTAATTATAAAGAGATTTTCATAAAACTTTCATAAAAGTTTAGATAACTTCTTGGAAAACTTATAAGGTGGGAGAAACTTCACTGGTTGGTTTGACAAATTTATTAGCTAAGGAAGCCAAGAAGGATGGAGGTTCAAAACTTTTATTCTTGCCTGTTAATATTCATATGTTGTGTTTAAAATTGATTATATACTATGAAACCCATATAATAAAAGAAAGCAAATCTATACAGAATTCAGAGGTCAAATGCATCATCTGAAATTAAAGTGAAGGTTGAAAATTTATCCAAACGTTTTCTTCTGGAATTAAGAACTTGTAATTTAATAATATAAATAAGTACAGTCATGAATTATATTTTGATCCCAAATGTATTAACATATTGATGATAAAGTTGTTTCATTAAATTTTGAATATAAACTCTTTTTACAAAAACTTCTGACATACACTATGACTGAGCTTTGTTTCAAATTAAAGTTGTTTGCTAAAGGAGCCAAAAACATGTTGTTGTGTAACAAATAATTTAGCTAACTCAGAAATAAAGACTTTCTGTAGTAATAATCAGATTACTAATCAAAATATATCCAGTGCAGTAATTGTCAAATAGTTTTCATAATCTTACTTTGCTTTTATATTAAAAAAAAAAAAATGATGAATGCATGTTTTATGTTTTAAAAGGCATTAAGTGTTAAAACATTATTTCCAAAATGTATATTTAGTAAGTAGTTTTACTGTACACTGAACCCTCAAGAGGATTTTTTTCTTTCTAACAGGAAGGCTTTGCAGTTCCTGAGGAAGGTGTGGAGGATGGAGCACTGGTTTCACCAAATGATGAAGAGGAGTATTAGCATCATAACAAATATTTTCATGTACAGGAAAATTAGTTTTTTTTGATGAACTTTCTGGTCATCATTTATAGCAAAGATGAATCACATTAACGTACCACATGTATAGGTAAAATTAGTTGCACTTTAGTTCTTGTCTGCTGTTTGGGGATGGATATGTTGCCTTGGAAGTTATTGCAATATGTATGTAACCACAGACAAATGTTGATATAGAGAATGAGTATAATTTATACTTTTCTTGGGCATATAACTTTTATATACACTTTACTTCAATGTCTGAAAGTTAATCCTTTTATTTCACTTTGAGGTGCTCCTGACTCTTCTTTGACTAACGTTATTAATAAGTGGGAGCATGTATTTATGCTTGGATTGTTTGAGTGTTGGCAGATGTGTGGTACACCTATTTCTAATTTCCAGGTAATTTGCTGTGGTATCCTTCTGAAAATAATTCCTGCAAGCAACACACCAACACTACCAAACAAATAATAGTTCTAATCAAAATCAGAACTTCTGTATGGAGAATAGTGTTTTCTCTTCATATCCAGAGTTGTTTTTCTTTCAGGAATATGTGTCATTGTTACAAGAAGGTTGCAAAGATGAAACCAAGCGACTCATTTTGTCACTTTATCTAATTCTGAGTAGACTAAGTTATTCTGTTAAGATGCACTCTTCCTGCACTTGTTTCAAACATTTTGATTCCTTAATATGAAAAGGTCTCTTAGAAACTAACACTGGGGTTGATTAATATTTTAAATTAAGTATATTCTTACCTTAATTTGAAAACATAAGCCATGTATATTGAGAGATTTTTGCATTATCATAATGAGATGATTCCTGTCCTTCAAAACAATATTTTTTCATGCAACAGACTAAATTATAAGCTATTTTCTATTTTATAAAATCTTTTAAAAATTGGAAACATTTTTAATACAGATATTTATAAATGACAATTTTAATAAACAGAAAAGGTATTCATGGTAATTTTCACTTTTGGTGAGAGAGAGAGCCTAGGATTTCTAGAATTATAGTTTAAGTTTATCTTTTTTTTTGTAAGTTTTTTAATCTTTCATTAAAAAAATTTTGTCATTATGTGAAGGTTTCAATAAATTTTTTTGTAAACTTGTTTGAATTTTCTCATATCAAATTATTATTTTTAAAAGAATTACTCTCAGTATTAAATTATTGGTTCTCATGCAGAAAATATTTTTTTCTCCTTTTTTGATAATGTGAATTAAGTGTAAGTCATGACAGCCACTTAACACCTTGTAGAAAATGTTACTTTTTGGCATTTCAACTTTGCAGTACTTATGGTCTCAAGTGCAAAAGTGGAATTGAAATTATCCAAACTGTAATTTCTTCCACTACCTCATGTGCTTGTTGAATGATGATCAAAAGTATTCAGGTGTTAAAAAGAGCAAATTGTTGGGAACCAATGTTGCTTTTAAGGGTAGTGTCTGTGGATAGTAGATAATTCATACCTTTGAGCTAAGACTGAGAAAAATCCATAAAGAAATTACATAACATTTTATATGAACATGTATTGTAATACAGGATTGTTCTTCATATAAAAAAGTCCAGTACATGTATTCATTAAAGTACATTCTGCACTTGTTACATTTCTCCTTCTCAAGTGACAATCTCAGTATCACATATACACAGTAGTGCTTTACAAGTTGGTTAAGTGTAAGTAACTTTGCAATACTGTTTTTAACTTTAACAATAAGGCAAAACTAGATATAAACTTCATATGACCAGGAAAAACATTAATAGAAAATTAACTGGCATAAAAAAAAGTAATTATGCCAGTAAACACTTAAAACACTTTATAAAGTCATTTTAATAACAATTGGATAAGACCTTGCACTAAACAAGACAGCTGTTAAATCTCATTTGAATCGTATCAATTATTAACAAAATATCATGATTCATAGTATATAAATACTGGAAAAGCACAATTTCTTTCAGGGTAATAGGTGAACAGACATTGCATTGAATTCTTTGTTCAAAATTTTCTTGTAAACTTGCACAGGGTGTATTTGCATATATTTATCTTATTTCTAAATAGATAGAGGGAAGGTAGTTACGTACAAGAAACTGCCCTTTTATTGGCAAAAGTAAACTTATTGTAATATAAACTTGAACACTAATTACAAACTACATAAATATAAGCAAGCTACTTTTATTCTAAATTATGTATCAGCCCTGTTATGAGATAACAGTAACATAGCTCCCCTGGAGTGACTGGAGTAAAACAATGGAAGATAGGAAGGGAAATTTGAGTAATGACTATTGAGATAGAAGAACAGAACATTATTTTAACTAAATTAATTTGTTTATACACAAGGGGTTTAGATCCCCATCCCTCTAAACATGTTTGCCCTTTTAGCCATGGGGGTGTTATAATGTGATGGTCAATTCCACTACGGCCAGGGGGGTTAAAGCATTCAATTCGTATCCTGAGAGTTGTGAGTTTGCATCCCCATCGCACCAAACATGCTCGCCTTTTCACTCGTGGGGGCATTATAATGTGATGGTCAATCCCACTACTTGAGTAGCCCAAGAGTTGGTGGTGGGTGATGATGACAAGCTGCCTTCCCTCTAGCCTTACACTGCTAAATTAGGGATGGCTTGTGAAGCTTTGCATGAAATTAAAAACAAAAAATTATCCTCAAGACCTAGTAATACAATTTTATTTCCTCATTAAAGTCACCACATAAATACTAGTCCATATTAGTGTCTATAAACACAGCTTGCATAAAATTGATATATAGTTAGTCACTTCCTTTAATAAAAATATTAAGTTGCAAAAACCCATAAATACAACTATCTTATCAACCTCACTAATTTGGTCAATTAATTAGTAATCAGTCAAACATTTTGCATGTGTTTAATACTGAAATAAATAAAAGTGACCATACGTTTCATTGTGATCTGTCATCAAACTTTTTTACCAATAACTTGCAGACTGGAGATCTTTGCAATCTTAATTTTTATGTGGTATGAATTTTTCAACTGAAATCAAATCACAGTAACATTACTAATAATACTCAAGACAATAGAATTTAATGGCATAATTTTATTAAGTGAAAATCAATTTTGCATGAACTGAAATTGTACATGGTCTCTAATTTTGACTGGAAGCTTGGAAATAAAAAACTCAGGTTTTCGTGAACGTTGCCCATGATGTGCATTGGGAAAAGTATAATACTAGTTACACACAAATTCTTGCATCAAAACAGGAAGTAGGCCAGTTATATTAATCGTAGAAATGAAGAACAGCAATGTCTCAGTGTAACAGTTATTGGATACTGTGGTGCAACCAATAATCAAGACTTCAAAATGAAATAAATATCAATTACAACTGGTCAAAACAAAGACAATTACTTAAGTTTTAAAATCATTTTATAGTGTTGTATCCTGTTTGAAATAAACTTGCAGTAGAGTTTAATTAGAAGCACCTTATTTTCCTAACTAACTAAAACACAATGTCTTGAAAATGCAATACAACCAGTATTAAGTTTATTAGATGAGTCTTTTCAATATAATGTACAGTGTAATATCTCTAGCATAAATATGTCCAATAAGATCTTACTGAAGGATGTAGCAAACAAAGTTTAAGCTGCTCCAGAGGAAAAAGAAGATCAATCATCGAGTAGGAAGATCAGTCAAAAATTAATATTTTATGGGTGTATTCTACTCTGTTTAATAGTTGTCTACCTTTCAGTGCTGTATGTTTGTAATATTTTGTTCTAGTAACAGCAAGTTAAGAAAAATAGTCATTATAATTAATTTACCCAACAGCAGTACATAAGCTCTGTTCTTAGGGAATTACTAACTTTCAACTGCCAGGAGCATCAGAGTTCCAATAATAAAATCTAAGGAATCTAGATCCAGTTTGATGCCCACTGAAGCACTGGAAACATTTTTAACTTCAGATCTTCATTGTAAAGTTTTATATTAAAAGAACTACTGTCTCATTTTCTAAAAAAGGAGAATATGGACGATCTCTTGGAGCTGGTTGAAGAAGTTTCTGAAATTTGTCGCTGGCGTACAGGTTCATGAACTGCTTTGGGAGTGGCTGGAGATACTGAACTACCTTCATGTGGAAATTTGTCTGTAGAATCTGGTGTATCAGTTTCAAACTGGAGTGAACTTGAAAGCCTGTTCTGATACGGTCTCTCTGTCCTCCTTTAGTATTAAATACAACTTTAAGCACATGATATCAGTTAAACTGTTCATGCCATGTCATAAAAATGTTAATGTTGCATCATTGAAAGTAACAATATGTTACTTGACCTATTTTGCAAAAAGTATTTGTTTTAGACTAAAACTAATGTTATAAATGACATCTTAACCATAAGATATGAGCATAATACTAACCCAGTTCAATGAGTGAATAAGCATACTGAAAATGTAAAAAACATTAATGGATATTATTCAAAACAATATTAATTTTGTGTTTTTGTCCTTAATATCTCACTTTCTACACTGTTTACCTTGATCAACAAACATGTATACTTGGTTAACTATTTTACTTTTAATTCATGGCTCATGAAACAACTGGTACAAAAATCAGATACTTTGTTTGAATAGAATTTTCTCTTAGGTACTATTAACTACTATATCACCAAGTTTATGTTCATTTCAATAGATTACTAGTATTTTTGTAGTTTTTAAAAGTTTAGTTCAACAACTTTCTTTTCCATGAAATGAAGTTAATCAAGTTATGTTAAACACAAACATAAGAGGCAATGGATCAAATTACTATGTTTCAAAAATATGAATAGATTTGGTGAAGCATATGCCTTTCCTGGTCTCTCATGTAAATATTTTGTGAAAATTTTTCTGCAACTCAAAACAAAGACAATAATCACTTCTTTTATGAAGAATACATATAATTTAGTTATTACAAAGATAAACTGGCAATGTTGGATAGTGTTACTATCATAAGTACTTATCAGTATTCCGTGCATATACAACAATCTACTAATGTACTGTACACCTTGAAGTTCAAAATTCTACTACACCAACCTTGTAATCACCAAATAAATATAAATTATCCTTTATTGTTTGGAATAACTTCAAACTGTAACATGAAACATTTGTTTATAATTAAATTTTACTATTTTATTGCCCTTTAGACTGTGTAACTATTATTCATTAAATTACAAGTTGTAAATCACATCAGGAACATGGATGTTACATTCCACTGTTAAAATACATTACTGATGAGCTGCTCTCAAGTGTCTCATGAAAAACTTCTGTATTTTTGTTAATATTTATTTCACCTAATCTAATTTTAAATAACAAAGAAATCCTTATTTTTACATTTTAATTAACTTAATAACAATAAATAAAGAATATACAGGAAAAACAAGAAATACTTATCCAAATGTTATTTTCTCTTGTTGATTGTCAATGATATTTAACCTTAATTTTTATACTAATCTTAGTAGAGCACTAAATAAGTTTTATTTAATTAATACACCAAATATAAAATAATAACATACTAAAAGCAGAAAAAAATCCCATTACCAGAATATATTTTTCTGATTTTTTTTACTATGTGACAAAAAACTTTACAAAATCATCTAAGGTATTCATCAAGTATCTTTCCAACAGGAATGAAGCTTGTACTAATAGCAAAATTGACAATTATTTGTTCAGAAAACAATTTTATGTAATACATCATTTGATAGATGAAAATCTTGGTTTTATATTAGTTATAGATATTATAAATTTAAATGTAAGACAACTATTAAATCCTGAAAGAAAGGATGTGTCTTTGTGTTTTCTTATTGCAAAGCCACATTGGGCTATCTGCTGAACCCACTGAGGGGAATTGAACCCCTGATTTTAATGTTGTAAATCCGTAGACTTACCACTGTACTAGCAGGAGGCAGAAAGGATGTGACAAGATAGGCCTAATTTTCTATTTGATAGCTCTGTAACCAAATAAAATTGAAGACTATAAAAATTATGATCTGTCTGAGCAATGATGATTTTATAGTGAGTAATTTACGTTGCATTTTACACTTACTGAAGGGGTGGTGGATAAAACTGAAAAGAGATGACTACAGAAAATGTGTTTGGATTTTTTAACTATTAAAAATTAAGAACTGAAAACTCACATACTTCTAAAATATGAATTATTAGCTAAGACTTTATGCTATACCAACTAGTATAAAATAATCAAAGAGTATATTAATAACACTTTGAATGTAAGTCACTTAAACTTTGTGACATGACCAGTAAAGGATGCCTATCATAATAGGGTTAAGAGGGCCAGACCATGAGGTTTGTCTGTTTATGAGCAAAAAAGGAGACAAACAATGTGTAACATATTCTTGTCATTCATGCATAGACTCTGGAATTCTTGACTGTTGGTGTATGCACTCCATCCCTGAAGCAAGGAATTTGTGAAGAAATGGAGTTTTGGAAGAGGTGGCTGTATAGGAACCCAAATCATAGTAGTGTTTCAACATAACAATCCCTTCAGATCAAAGAATGATCACAACTAAGAAAAGTGGAAAAATAAGTAAATATATGTGTATGATCCTCAACCCTATTGCTGCAGGTATCTTTTACTGTGCATGACACAAGGTTTTAGTGTCTTATTTTCAAAATTTTGCCAAACTTTGTTTATGTTACACCATATTTCAACAGCATACAAGTTTTAAGTTCTCAATTTAACCAATAAAAAATCAAGGTTCTTGTCTATCAACTAATGTATTGTATAAAGTTACATTCTGCAATAGTTAAATGTCAATTTCATCCAGAGTACCAACATTGTTCCTGTGATAAAGTTAACAACTAGCTTTGATGAATTTGTAATAACTTTTTGCATAGTTAGAAAACTAGAATTTTGAAAGATAAGGGGATTTGTCTATTTTTATCTATCTGTTATGACTTAGAGCTACTTATGATAAAAAATGTAGTTTCATGTTACAATCTGAAGTTATTCTAGAAAGGAAAAAAAAAAAGAAAGAAATTTTGATTTTTTTGTAGTTATGAGGTTGGTCAAATTGAATATTCCATTTTGAGATGGGTTAGAGAAAATAACAAATAAACTGTAAAATTTTACTGAGAAAAAGACATGAAATGCATTTAGGAGGTTTTAGGAATTATAAAAGAGAAATTTAGAGATTTATGAGATGATGAAAAATATTTTTAATTTCAACATGAAAATTACTTGGCACACTGACTATTCAAAACAAATCCTCATTTTATTAAAAATAATTACCTAAAAATATGATTTTTTGTATGTGAAAAAATTCTAATATTAACTGAAACACTGCCAAATTTTGTAAAGATATATGGATTATATTGAAAGTTAGAAGTATTAAATCTGAAAAGACTTTAAACAAGTACAAAGAGGTAATGTGGTCAATTATATAGACCAAGCCCATATGGACAGAGTTAAGGACCAATAAAAGAACTAATTGTGTTCTTGTCCCAAAGACACAAAGAATTCAAGTGATGCTCACATTTCTAGAAGAGAAAGAAACATCTGTGGAGTAGGAGAAGAACGTGTAAGTAAGAGTGTGGCATCCTATTCTACATCATTTAGCAGGACAGAAGACATCTGATCCCAACTGAGAGATGAGATGAAAAATAAAAGATACCCTGACTAATGGCATATAGAACTGGAGTAAGAATAGCTGCCACAGTCCTGAAAGGGAAGCCTGCCTGGGGATTGTATGTGAAAGTAGAATCAGGATGTGATAGTATAACAGTTGACAAGATGGTGACAACAGTAACCAGTCATTTGTGGTGTGCACATGGTGAAACAGAATGAGAAGAAAAACTTGTACGATCCAGTGGAACCTGTGTGAAGCCTATGTGAGTCTGCAGAAAAATCTGGAACTGCAGTGGCTGACCCTTTTGCACAATAAGAGCTGATAATGGTGGAACTCCACGCCTAAGGAAAACTGCAGATAGGAGCCAACTACAATGAAGCTTGACATCTACAATGCCAATTTAAAAACCTTAGAGAATCTAGGCATTAACACAGACAAGGATGTTCTATGACTAGACACCAATTTCTTTGTTTGTACAGGCCCCACAACTGACAGAAAGAAAAACTGTTGAACTCACCCAACTCTCTCACTATCCCCAGATCACACAAACTCAGATAACCCTAGGATTAAGTTCCAAATCCTGGGGAACTGTGGGAGATAAAAACCCTGCAGGTTAAGTGGATAATAGGGAGATGTGATCTGAACAACAAATTGTGACCCAAATATCTGCAAAGCTCCTGAATCCATTATTAAGATTATCACACATCCAGAAGTTGTTGGAACCAAACCTCCAGGAGACCCTGAAGGTATACAACAATCAACATTGCTGCTGGTAATCTGAAAAACGAATTGGAAATCTTGGATATAGGCAGAATCTATTCTGAGATGCAATGTACCAGGAAGCTGATGTTGGAGGTAAGGACTCACAAATAGGGGTGTAACTGTGATCTCCATTAGGATAAGATGAGTTTTGAAACTCCAACAACAACAAAGAGGAATGTAGAAGCTAAAAACTGAACAAGTGTACATGCCAACAATGGATTCAGCTCATCATCAATAAAGCTGGTGATCTGGAGAGTCTTTTAACAAAGTGAAAGGAAAAAAAATAGAAATATTGAATTTGAGTTTTAAGCCTAATCAGGGGACATAGGCCAATATAGGTGAACTAAAACCTCCACACTAGAACCCTGAAATCTGAGCACATGTATTATCTGACAGTCAAAAAAACTAGCTCTACTTAGTGGTGGTAGGCTAGATAATGAAATTCTGACAATGGATGAAATAAGGCCTAACTGTCCCTACACATAAATCAGAAGTAAACTTTCAAGTATGAACCACAGCATCCATGTATGGAGAAAAAAAATTTAAAAATTTGCTCCCAAACCTTTCAGCCATCAAGTGAAGTGCAGACTCATAAGCAACTGAGAAAAGCCCAAAACATCACACACTTGAAGAACCAACAGAAGAAAAACAAATGAAAGACAGCTTTGTAATTATTATTATGAAAATTAACTAAATAAATTGATATAATTCAAAGTATCTCTGAGCAATCATAATACTTGGAAATCCATTAGTGATGCTTTGTTGAGAAGTGAATAAATTATCTGAATAATCTGAAGTACTTATATACAGAACAAGGACAAAGGCTACATTAACATGGGTGGAGAGAATCACAATAGAAATATTGCCAAAGGCATCTGAGTGGAGTATAAAAGACTGGAGCAAGTGAGATAAAATCATACCAATGCTCAGATGGGCAAAGAAGAAACTCTAGCACTCAAGTAACAGCTACAAATGTCATGAGATAAGTATGTTTTGGAAAAATTGTCTTTTCCAAGTTATAACAATTACAGCTGGGCAGTTACTAGACTTTTCTAATTCACTAATCATTGGGCTCATCAATCAATTACGTTCAACTAAACCATTATTCTCACATGTGACTTTGACAAATGAAATAATAAATAAATTAATAATTGGTAACAATAACTTTGATTACTTGATTATTTTTGCAAGTTGCAACACTGATTAAGCTGAATAACCTTGAATTAATCAAAAATAATAATGATAAATTACATTTACTCATCTTCATCTACAGATTAGCAAGAATCCCACATTGAGATGATGGAGGGACCAAAGCAGCAATTATCTAGATGAGCCTCCATTCAAAAGCTTCAAAAGGAAGCTTATGAGGTTCAACACTCTGTGGTAAGGATTCCACCAGAGGCAAAACTGTAGGACAGAATCTCATATCTTTGTCCAAGTGAAGGACAGGGAGAGGTGAGAGAGGCTTGAAAGGTGTTACAAGGATGAGTACATTAGTACATAACCATCTAAGAACTTGCACTCAGATCATTGTATAGCCAATAAATGTAGTAATGCTGGGGCACATTAGGGATCTCCAATAACACAGTAAAAGTGCCATAACATTTCAGTTTGATATATCAAAGCCAAAGTTTATGTTAATCTCTGAGAAATTTCAGCCAAATAACATATACAGTATTTTGACACTTCATCATGTGCATATCACTTACATTTTGTAATACCCTATTTATGATATTTGGAATATACCTAGTTGGCACCTGTAGCCTAGCCAACTATATACTAGAGTACATACACATAATTTATGCACTTTACATTTATCATTGAACCATATATAAACTCTCTCATTACAGATCGGTTCCAAGGATGAATCATGTGACCATTTTTACTTGTTTATAGGCTTAATACTATAAATTTTAACACACTACATATATCATCACAAAATTTGGCAGACACTTGGTAAACATTATGTCATTTGTATATAACATCATTTTTGTTTTCAACAAAGTATTTATACTAAAGATTTGTCCATGAATATAGTGGGTCTTTTTATAACTGGTCTGAGTGCAAAAAGATTTATGTTAATATTAAAAATATTTTGCTTTATCTCATAAGTCTCAAATATCATTTGAGTAATCTCTAAAACATCTTAAAATCTTCACTTGTTTTTTTTTGGTAAAATTTGATATTTTCATTATTATTTTCTCTGTGCTAACTATATACAAAGTTGGTTTATTAGATCAACCTTGTAACCACGAAAAGAAAAAAAAGAAAAAGTCAAAATAAATCTACATTATAATTTTTATTACAAAAAATTTATATTAATGTATATTTATACGCATATGCCTCTTTGAAGCTGTGGTGCATGACAATTATTAATACTTAGTGATAGTAGTATATTACATTTTTTACCAGCTATCAGAGAATTTATGTTATTGTATATTTATATGTATCTTTGTTTCAATCTATGATGTACTACAATTATTAATATTTACTGACAGTGATGGCTCATTAGAATTGGGTGTGCTGTCTAAAATGATTGAAAATCACTAGTAGCCAATACTGATGTAATCAATAAAATAGGAAATCCATTTCTACTCACTTTATAGGAGCAACATCACAGCACACGTCAGAATCATCCATCAGTCTCTGCAGATTTCCTCCCTCCTGTGGTTTAAAACCTGAAGGGAAAAAAAACAACTTATTACAAATATTGCCATCCATTATTCATATATAATGCCAGCAATTAAGTTTTAAAGTTGAAGTCAGCTAAACCAGTACAACGAGAAACAACGACATTAAATATGACTAAAAATATTGCTCTTATGATTTAAGTCGGCTAAGCTCATAAAATGAGAGAATTTAAACAAGTGCATCAAATGTGACTAACAGTCGGCCAATTTTTTCACTTTAAAAGTGAATAATTTTGATGAATATCACACTTATCTGTGTTAGTCATCACTAATTTAGAAGTGATAAGACTGCCAACTCTTGTCAGATTGAATAATGGGTCATTCTTATAATGCATTATGGCACTGCATTTTAAATAAAACTTCTAAAAATTAGTTTACTAGGATTTACACTCAGTCAAAAGTTTAAGACATTTTATGAAATTTATCCTGAATTATGCCCCATTTTTCATTTTGAATTAGAATAAAAATAGGTTTCCTCCAATATTTAAAACATCTAAAAGCTTGAAAACCTTTTATTACAAACAATTAAAGAAGATATGCCTCAGGTTTAGAAAAAACAAACTATTTTAATAAAAAAAAGTTTTACTTTTCTGATTAAAACTGAAGAGATCTTCAGTAATTTGTACTTCATTAAGACAAAAAATACCCTTAGTTAAAAGTAACTGTTTAAACTTGTGGTTTCCATCCTTTCTAATCCTTACAATGTTGTTCCACTTCCAAAATACATCTATTAAGCTAGAGGCCAATAATGAAAGTTTTGAGGAATAATTGAAGAAAAACGTGTCATTACCTTTTCTTAGAAAGTCATCACCTTCATTTTTGTACTTAAAGGCAACAAGTACGTTCTGTTGATTTTTAACCTCATCATCTTTTTCATCCACATTAACTGAACTTAACATCAGTGTTGATTCATGATCGATAACACCTCCACCTTCCTGATTGAAGTTCATCGATTCCTTGACCAGCAACAACTGATGATTGACAACATTTTCTCCCTTTTCTGTTGACTCCAATGATGACTGCTTTTTCATGATAATGTTTTCTTGTCTTGATGTCATAATCAGCCAAAAATCCAAGTTGCAGAAATTTGGTTTATAATCTATCTTATTTCTTTTAGTTTTAAAAGTTCACCATTTTAGCAAAGTTATTTTGAGAGTCCAAGACAATCCAAAGCTTCAATAGTTTGTAAAATAAGAAAAAAGATAAAATTATACATACTTTATATCAGTATTATATTACTAAAATGAAAGATTATTATACTAAGTTTACTTGCCAATGCATTTATTTTTCACTTAACTTTCCTTCCAAAAATGAAACTGTTAACTTTCATTGCCATGGGAACAAATATATTTTCTGGAACACTACCATGAGCAAAAATAAAACAATGTAATGAACAAAGAACATTCTCCTTCAACTTTTACAAATGAAATGTTAAAGCATTTTTGTTTTTGTATTTAAAATAGACCTGACATTCATGGAGTCCTTTATATATAAAAATCACACCAAAAAGAGTTAATAGCAATGAATATGTAAAAATTTCACACTTGAGAAAAATAATTAATGTTTTACATTTCCTACAACAACAAACTAATGAAAGTCAAGATTTATGACAGTTTAATGAAAATATAAATTTACAATGAAAGCAAGCTAAAATACTTGAAGAAACATCTCGAACATAGTATAATGAACTAGTTTTTCTTCCTATTTAAATATGAACATTTGAAAAATGTAACCAACAAAATTGAATAAAGCTGTCCATATTTTATTAGCAATAAACATACAATAAGAAGTATTGCTGATAACAACTATATCAGTACTGCAGTTTAAGCTAAACAATATATGCCATGGATCTCTTAAAAGAAATTGAAAGGAAAACATTTGAATGTTTTAAATCACACATTCAACTTTTTTCTGAATATTGCTCTATTAACCTTTTCACAACAGTATAAAATACACGAATTTCTACATATCTGTACCTGATACGTATCTTCACTATACCTTTTGATACAGGATGTCTATCTTCACAAAATTTGGTACAGCTTTAGTAAAGGTAATTAGGTTTTTATGAAATAGTTTTACTAAATATTTGTTTGTGAAAATATTGAGTCTGTTTTGTCACTAGTCCAAGTGTAAAGTGATTTCATATTATGATAAAAAAAGACTATTCTTTGTTCCAAAAATCTGAAACATTATTTGCATAATCTCTAAATACATTTCTAATGTTTGTTTTCTGCAAGACATTATAATTGATGTTATTTTCTATACTCTAACTGCATGTGGTCTGTCAACTGACCAACCTCGTAACCATCACATAAAAATAAATATAAATTATGCTTTTTTCGTGCTAGAACATATTAAGATACAAAAATACAAATGTTTATATATGTAGCTTAAGTCTTATAATGCTGTATATTTATATATATATAATTTTTTTGTTATATTTACCTTCTAGTTATACCTTGCTAACATTATATAACTCCCATTGATATGGTGCACGTGCACCCATGTTACATATCCAATAATATAAAACTGACTTTTGGTCCTGCCTGTCTTGGCTGTGTTTAAACTGACTAGTATTTCATAATATATGGTCACATTTAAATTATTACAAATATGTATATAGATTATTACTATTTAAAAATAAATTGTCAAAAAGAGATAATGACCTCTGTCAACAAATTACTAGTCAAGCCACACTTGGAATACTATGCATAGCTTTAGTCTTCTTATTTAAGCAGTGGCAGCACCAGGATATTTTCATTGGGGGGCTGAGGTAAACTGTGGAGGGGCTTCCCAAAATGCCATCAATATGAAATACAGATGGTAAATTATAATAATGTAAATACCAAGGTACATTTCAGAAAAGTGTACTATTTTGAACTGCATTTTCAATGCAGTTTTCATTGGAAACTCATACTCTGATTAATAATTCATTATTACAAATTAGAAATAATCTGTTTATGAAAATATACATATATGTAAAAGAGGAAGCTCACTTGAATTCCACCCAAGGTAATACATAATAATAAAGAAAATCAAGATTAGTTTATATTGAACATTTAATATACCATTAAGAGTAAAGCTACAAATCAAAAGAAATATAACATAAAGACAGTTTACATAACAGAAACAAATTATCCCATGTGATGTTAATACACTCTGAGGAAAAGTAAGGTCACTATCAGGCGAACTATCTTTCATCATGTTGTGTTTATAGTCAATATTACTTCAAAACAATGCGCTTGTTCTGGTGATTGGCAGCAAATGTGTCTATAACAGTATCAATATTGAGTTGTTTTGCTCTCCTGGAGTTTACTGATAAGACAGCAAGGTTGTTGGTGCAGTTGCTACCACTGCTGTTGCTCAAGTATGTTTTGAGAAGCTTCAGACATGAGAAACTTCTCTCACAGGCAGCTGAAGTGACAGGCAGGGTCACAGCAATGCATTCAAGTTTGTGGAGATCCATGAAGGTATAATTATATGGCTCCAGCATGGTTGCAAGCTCCAATGGTGTGGATACTTCCTGCCCCTTGTCTTTCTTCCTGGCAATTAGCCAGTTCAACTGGTGGACCTCCACTGCAAGGTCATCCTCTATCACACCATAGTTTGCTGCCATTCCTAAAAGTGCTTGCTTGTCCAGAAATGTGGAGTGTTTGGGGTTCAATGCAGTTGCACCCATCAGAACACTGCAGGCATCAGAGGAGAATCTTCTATTCAGCTCTTTGAGCATCCTGTCTATGATGATATAGAAAGTGTGTCTCCTGGCATCTAGTGTTGGTTCATCTCTTTGACCAGTACTAGGTGTGATTATGAATTTGTCCAGGTGTGTGGGGGCAGAATGCTGTCCACCTTGATGCACTGTCTCAGTGCGTATTCCCACTTTCTTACATATATCCTCAGCAGACTCTTCCAAGTCTTTCCATGCTGCTTCATTTCTCATTTCTGAGAGACTAGAGATGACAGATTGTACTAGGTCTTCTGCAGAGGCCAGCTGCAGGTCAGGTAACTGGAGGTGGTCTGATAGTTGTTTTGTCATCAGCAGTAGTTTTTCTATGGCCACTAGACTGGTTACTAGTGCTGTGACGATTACACGATTAACCGGTTGCGTTAATGCATCCAACATGAAAGTCACTGCGAAGGAGGCCAAATTAGAACATATGTTTTGTTTCTCATATAGCTTACAGCTGTCTATCACTGATGCTCTTAAGGAATCCAACATCGCCAAAGTTCTTGCTGCAGCCAGACATTGTGTAAGCCACTTCGACCTGTCCACTGTAGCTACCCAAGCCTTTCATGACCACCACAAAACAAAAATCGGTGTTGAACCTCGTATGCTCATACAAGAAGTTGCCACAAGGTGGAATTCCACATATCAGATGTTAACTTGACTTCTTCACCTCTGTGTGTCTGTTATGGTAGTGCTTTACGATGAAAGCATAACAAAAGCAAAAGATCGTGCCAGCTTGGTGTTTGACGATACCATGTGGAGTGTGATGGAAGGGGCAGTAGAGGTCCTCAAGCCTCTTGCGCAGGCGACCGAGCTACTGACAAAGGAGAAAATTCCCACATCGAGCAGCATTTACACTGTACTCAAGCATATACTGACCAGGTTACATGAAGGTCAGGATTCTCAGGGACTTCAAGAAATGGATGGCAGGGATGCAGATGTGCTGACAATGCTGAAAGCAAGAATCGTGCAGGGAATGATGACTCGATTTCAGGTAGACAACTCCGGGGTTCCGACCACTGAACCAGGATTGTGGTCCCTCGCTGCAATATTGGACCCTCGCTACAAATGGCTGAGTTTCTTTCCCTATGTCCTGAGAGAGAAGGTAGAGGATTATCTGAAGGAACAACTACTCCCTGACAGCATATCAGAGCAAGATGCCACCCACAAACAGGAAAGCCCAAACATTTCGCTCACACAAGAACCAGTGGAGCCACAAACGGCAGAGAGCCTGTTTGACTGTATCCAAGGTGATATAGCCCAATCACCATCCAATTGCCCCTATGCATCCATTGAGCTTGAATTGGAAGCATATCTATCTGAGCCGATCTCCACCTCTGATCCACTAGGCTGGTGGAGGTTTCAAGAGAACAAATTTCCGAGGTTAGCTGTATTAGCTAAGAATATTTTGTGTATCCCGGCGACTGAAGTTTCATCTGAGAGGGCATTCTCTGCTGCAGGACTAACAATGTCAAAACTCAGATGCAGTCTGGACCCACAAAATCTGGATAAAATAACTTTTCTGCACAAGAACTTCACTTTCCCAGAAAGACCAACTCGGCCTCTGGCTGCCGCCCTTGGTGGATCTACTACCGTGGAAACTGACAATCTGAAAACAGCCTGGAGCTCTCATGACAATAATTCAAGTTCCAGTGATGAGTATAATTAATTTTTTGTTCTAAATGTTCATGGCAATTGATGAGTTTATGTCAGCCAACTGTTGCTGTTTTATTTTTTTCAGGAATGTTTTCAATTAATATTCATAGGACTTGTTTGAGTTTGCTTGGTTTGCAATAGCCAGTCATATTGGTAATGCAGAATATTAACTTTTGGTGTAAAAGCAAAATTGCTTCTGTACAAGGTCTACATTAGTTTTCTGAAAAGAATTCATATTGGTTCGTTTGGTTGATATGATTGTGCAATAATGAATATCCTGTTTGTTTAATAAAATTTGTTGTGTTCTTTGAATAGTTGTTGTATTATCATTTCAAACATGAATAACAGCTTTCAATGACCACCTGCCGGTAGTCTGCCACTTGGTCAGAACACTGAGGACAGTCCAGCAAAAAAAGTTCATGGATCTGCAGTTTGCAATTTTGCATAATACATAGCAAACTTCCAGCAGGGGGATCATCTGGGTCTCTCCTCTTCTGTTGGTGTCAGAAAAATCGTTCTTTTTCCAAGACAGGAGCGAACTTTTGAGGGCTGGGCAATATAGTATGATTAACCGGTTACGGTTTGGTTATGAGGCAAAGATTAACCGGTTACAAAAGTCCGTAATCGTCGCAGCCCTACTGGTTACACACTGCTGATGTAGGAAGATGCACAGGTCCTTTGATTCAGTGGCTCTGTAGACATTGTCCCCCTCCACAAGATGCTTTAGGGTTGTCACAATGGCAGGGAGGGTTCTTTTCACAGCCAGACAAGCAAGATGTTGGCAGGCTCATCTTGTGTCTGACAGTCACTTCAACTCTATGTGCTGGTTCATGGGTTCAAGCTCCTTCTGTACCTTCAGAAATTCTTCATGCACAATTAATGCAGAGAAGAATTTGTACAGCTTCTAAATTGCCACAAAGAACTCTGCTGCAGCCTGGATGTTGTGCACACAATCAACTAGCACTAGTCGTGTCCGCATTCTCACCATTACGATCACCACTGTCCTCCTCACTTGTACCACATGTGTTTGTAGGACCATCTACTTGCTGCCTCTTCTTGAGTAGCAGGTGGTGTTGCATAATCAACCCTATGTGTAGAATGACCAGTTTATGTTTTGGTGGGTGATGTCTGACTCTTGTCTTGTGTGTTGGTGTCCTTGTTTGAAAACGAATCACTGATTTTGATTTCCTTTTATTACTCCAAACTGAGTGTGTGTTCCAGTGTGAGGCCGAGTACCAGAGAGAGTGAGAGCTGCGTAAAAAAACATAACTCCCTTATATACAGAGCGCGTGAACGTCAAAGTGACCCCCGAGCAGGCTGATTGCAGGTACCACTTCTTACTTCCAAGTTGTGTTAGTTTATGTGAAACAAATGGGAATTTCTCTCCTTATATTGGCATTAAGGCTTACAAAGGGTATTCATTTTAAACATCAAAATCTAAGGAAAAAAGATGTAACATACATACTATTGGGTCATTTCATGAATAAGGAACAAATAACAACTAAACATAGTTCAACATTATGAACAACTGCTCTGCAGCATTGAAATCACCAAATTATATTAATAGCACATGAAAATTCAGAACATATCTGTGAAATACTGTTAAAGTGTTTATCTTTAACCATACAGCACAAGTTCTTAATTAGAGGGTAGTGATAATGTAAATTACAGGGCTAATTATGGAACACAAACACAGCTTTGATAGGGCATGTTGTAAAACTGTGGGTAGCTAATGGGAGTAAGCGGGGGGGGTTGTGGCGTACGGCCGGCATCTGGATCTCGATTGGGCCGAGCCAATCGTTAGCCGAATGCAGAGCGTACACCATGGTCAGCGGCTCGATGATCATACGTTTGAGGCGTTCAAGGCAGGAATTGCGTGTTCGAACAAAGCAAACTTGCAGCCTGGATACTGAATGGTCATAGTAGCACCAAAACAAAATGCCTAAATTGCAGTTAACCTTCACAGAAAGGCTGGTTTCTTCATAAGTTCACATTATTCATACAGGCCAAACTGTGATTGTGATATTGTTCTTATTATCATAAGTGTGACAAGCACCTGTTACAATAATATAACTACTACATTACATTAAATTAGGCACTTCTAAATAGCCCAATGACAATTTCAAAATTCATTCTAGAATTGTTTAGAAATATTATTTGGTCAGTTAACATGTAAGGTTATTATCTAATCATTAGTATAACATTAATTGGATTGTAAGTCACAATTTTAAGTGTATGCCATAATCATGAGTACAATTTTGGATGGCTGATACACAGTGCAAAATGATCTCATGGAGGACACAACACTGGCTAAATGCATCATAGTTTTGACCTATACACAATACACTTGTACATGCATGCTATGTTTTACATTTCAATAAAAGATAAATGAAATTAATGGGTAAATACCTGTGAAACCTTTGGTTTATCAAGTAAAATCCCTGATGATTTGTTGTAACTTGAAATCAACGTGGTTGTCTAATCTTCGTCAAAGCTCAAGATAGAATGGCATTACACAGGGAGCAGCAATACAGCGCATGAGTTTCAGTGCATTCAGTGCGTTGTTATGGGATGCATGACACATACTTCTGTCTTAATGAAGACGTTGAGTTCTACAAATCTATGTCTCTTTGATGTTAATTGTTAAGCAATAATGATGATTGTGTTTTCCATATTTTATGAATATATGTAGGTAATGATATTGAGGGGCTGAGGAGGGCTTGGCTCATTTTGGGGGGCTCAAGCCATCCTGATGAAGTGTTAAAAACATATATACAAGAATGTAAGAAAAAGCAAAGTAATAGAGGATCATGTTCCAGTTGACCAATCCCTTAAACTAACCATCAAATTAATGTGCAGTTGCTGGTAGCAGGGAAAATACATCTTAGACTGCATTTATATAAGTACTGAAAACAAGTTTAAAGAGGCTATAATAATATAAATCACTGGTTAGGTTACATTTGCAATACTGTGTTCATTCTTGAGTCTTTTGTCATAGGAAGAACATTGAACTGTTGGAAAGGTTTATGAGGAGAGTTTCTAGGATGATATCTCAGATGGAAAAGTTTTTGTATGAGGATAGTTTAAGATCTTTCAAATTCTTTGCTCTTGAAAAAAAAAAGAAAAGTTACAGTGTATCTGATTTGGGTATTTAAAGATTGTAAAGTGTTGAGGTATCATATCTTTTTCTGATTAATGGAAGGACACAAGGACATGAATACAAGTTTTAGCAGGATAGTAGTCATCTTCAGTTAAGGCAGTAACTTTAAAGGAAATTTTGATAAATATTTGAATAACAAAGGCTAGCTCTGAGTTGTTCATTTAAAATTTAGCTTTTTGGGTGGAACAGTAGATGAATCAATAGGTTTCTTATGCCCTTAAATTTTGTTTCTAGATAATTCCAACTGACAAAAATTAAAGCTTTCTAGCAAATGTTTAGATATGAGACATCAAGGATTTCATGACAAGTATGCTCTGTCAAATCTCAAAGAGTAGCACAGCCTAACTTTAAAGTTCTGGACATGTGACCTAAACATTTTCACAATACAAGGAGCACAATAAACAACATTCTTTAGGAATGTTTTTCTTCACAACAATTTATTTTTTTGAAAACTTAACGAAACTAGAGGCTACTAAGAAAACTAACTTTTTTTTACAAATGATGGAGTATATTAATTCTCAAATGAGGTGTTTTTAAATTTTACTAATTTTTGTTTATTAATTCTTGCAAGAAAAGTTCCTGTTTTTTGGCAGTTATTACTGCAAAAACCTTAAGAACTAAGAGATGAGGGGTTGAAATTATAGGTATCTACCAAAGTGTGTGGGTTTCTGGAAAATATCTATCTCAAAGTACTAATGTAAAGAATAAATAAGCTATGTAAAGTTTGTTTTTTTTCCATTCAGAATTGAATATGTGCATCAATACTATTTAAATGAGAATTAACACCCATATGTTTTATTGTTAATGCTCTAAAATTATCATCAACGTCTACCACTTACATATTTTAGGTGGCCATGTGTAAGTCTGTTCAACACACTTCACTGTTAAATTACACAGTACACCTGAAACCATTAAATCCATAGAAGTTCCATTAATGTGCTAAGAGAACCATTAACCCTTGATAATCCATGGCAGATTATTTTTCATTACTGTAATTGGCTTAAATGTACAGGAAGAGATTATGTCTGGGACACATAGACAAGTCTTCATTGGTTTCTACAAATTGTTTGAGCAGTGGAGTGATAGGTTTAAGCGTTGAATGTTTAGCTGCAAGCTTATCTTTTCCTTTCCGTTTCAGAACCATCATGTAAATTATTAACTTTATAATTTATAGGATGAACTGTCACATTATTTGGTTCATGCTGTTAGTGCTTAATATATTTTTTACATAAAGTGCCCTTGAAGGATTTAAATGCTCTTCTCAAGTTTCTAAATTCAAGCTGTCACTTTGCCATTTTTTTTAAATAACTAAGTTAAAACTTGTATGTCATATTTTGCTAATAATGATGTTCTATTTCTTTTATACCATTATTAACTTAATATTTAGCTAACTTACTTAATTATTGTCCTAATAGTAATACCGCTTAAGTTATAAGATCTAGTTCTACTACTACTACTAATGGTACTTGTACTAGCAGTATCGCAAAAAGTACTCAAACCCAACATATGCCCGAATCAAATTTATGAGAAGACCCACTGCAAAAACAATTTTCTTCGATATTTCACAAAACATTAAAAATAAATTCAGTAACACAAATATAAACTTACATGCACACGGAAGTTGGCTACTTTTCGAGTGAAACATGGTCTGAAACAATAAACCTTTAAATAATTACACTATCTGATAATAGCACACAATTTTCGTAAACCACATACCTTGAATTGAAAACATGCCACATACACTGAAGATCACCTGACACTCCATCCGACGCAGTACTAGTAGGCCTAAGACTAAAACTACCCACTAACTTACCCTCCAGTGGTAATTCCATTGGTAGATCCAAAATGGCGTCGAAATCGAATAAACGCATGAAGTATCGATGTGCAATTAATTCTTCAGAAAACAACAAAAGCCATAATAAAAATAATAATATTAACAAGGAAAATGAGTAAATTGCTGTTATGATTTCTGCCATTTTGGTGAGCAACATTAGCTTTTCGTACATCTTATTGATAGGATTTAAAAGTGCGTCAGACATATGGTTTGGTTGAAGAACCATCAATTTCTTTTGATTCTTCTTTGTCTGATGTACATAGAATGAAATCGATTCAAAATGGAAGAAATTAGCGGTAATATTGGCTGTGTTTTACTTTCCTGAATCTATTTAGTATCATAGTTTGGTTTTGTAAGACATTATAAATTTGAAATTAAATAAATCGAATCTTAGACCTTGTGAAGACCCTTCTGACTTTGGTTTTTAAATAGGTCTTCTAAAATCATTCATTGCTCATGTATTTGTTTCAACTATTCTTGTTTTGTTTGTTTGTTTTGGGAATTTCGCACAAAGCTACTCGAGGGTTATCTGTGCTAGCCGTCCCTAATTTTGCAGTGTAAGACTAGAGGGAAGGCAGCTAGTCATCACCACCCACCGCCAACTCTTGGGCTACTCTTTACCAACGAGTAGTGGGATTGACCGTCACATCATACACCCCCACGGCTGGGAGGGCGAGCATGTTTAGCGCGACGCGGGCGCGAACCCGCGACCCTCGGATTACGAGTCGTACGCCTTACGCACTAGGCCATGCCGGGCCTCAACTATTCTTAAAAACATTGGCGATTTTTGTAGTAAAGCTACTGTCAAGTGCAATTTAGCCTGATTGTTCGGGCACATTTTACTCGCTAGTGTTTATGATGATACTTTTCAATCTAAAAACAAACAAATAAATACAACCAAAATACCAGACGTTTGGACTTTGATAATGAGAAATGTATGATTCAGTACTCACTATATGATGGTCATTTTGAGGCGAAGAGGTTCATGTTGTGCATTCTCAAGTTTTTTATGAATAAAATGGAAAACGACTCATTCTGAATGGGGTACTCACACTTTCTGGCGTATGAACTAGATTTACCATTACTGAGAAAGGCAGGTCATTGCGAGTTCTGACCCACCCAACAAGAAAGTTCGGAGAAGCCTCTCTCTTAAAAGGTCAGATTGCCTCGTTATTGCTCAATTCTGGTAAAGTATTTTTGAAGACACATTTGTGTAAAACTGATAATAGGTACTTGTGTCATAGATGGTACTACATATGAATTGTTTATTCTTTTTTGATTCTTATTAGAAGTGTGCTTTTGCTACTGTTTGTGGTTTTGATAATGAATATCTCCATAGTGCGATGCAATAATTTTCACTGTTGTACACTGTATTTTCAAGACAGCTGGTATAGGTATTAAAACTTTAATCAAAATAAAGTACAGAACAACTTTTCGATCTTCAAGTGAGTTTCTCATCATCACAAACTGTTGTACACTCTCAAGCCTTTTATATCGTAACTGATTTACCGATTCAAATTGATTCCTGTGATGTATATTGTTGGATGTGTATTGCGCAACTCCTACCTAGTCTCTCAATTTGTAGAAATTTTTCGAGAGTAAGAATCAACAACATTTGTTTTCAAAAATGCTGTTGATTGTTCGAGAATCTCACGTAAGTATCGAAAAGCAAGCCAACATAAAACGCCAAGAGATAATATATTTGTTTGTCAGCTATAGTCAGTATATTATAAACCTCGTAAGTAAAATTGTGATTAATGATTATTAATTGGAAAACTACAGATTTTGACCAGGAACTTTTATAGATTTCATACATTACGAACCATTCAACTGCAGTGAATTAAATTCTGACGTTAGTATTTCTACTGGGATCTAAGATATATATATTTCTCTGTAAAAAGTGAGCTTAAGAGGGGTGTGTGAGACCAAATAATAACAAAGATTGCTATCATCACCGTCAAGTCAAATTAATATGTATCTACATAAAAAAGTTTTTTGCGCCTCGTGGACCTGGACCGTTGATAAAATATTCAGTTGCACACCAGATAGAAGACTGAATTATGTTTGTAATTCTTTTTTATTTAAATAATTATTTGGAATAACTATTAGTTATAACCGTGATTATAGATTTATTGTTTTTTTGCATAATAAAATATATTTGTGTTAAGAAGGAAAATTGTATCAACCTTGTTGGCAAATATGATACATATCGAAATTCAATTAACTTCTGAATTAAAATTAAAATTCTCGGCTATTCGAACTCGTAATACATAATACATGTAATATAATAAATCGGAGACTCGTCCGAGATAAATTATAGTACGTAACTATGCTCAGTTGGTTTTTTCTCTGCTGCATTTTGTCATGCACAATCTCAAGGCATAAAACGAGAGGCATCACATCGCAATTTCCGATGCATAAAAACAAAACAAATACGTAAACTGCAGTTCATATTTAAAACCATTCAACTAATTAAGAATCATCAGTAATTTTTATCCTATGAAAATTTTAATTATGACACATCTCGCAAACACAACCAGTAATTTTTTTATATAGCAAATTGATACAGTCCTATAAAAATAGTTAGTGTCTTGCAATGGAAAATGTGTGTTTTACGTGTTATATGTCTTCACAGAATTATATTCACTCCGGATGAAGCTTTGGATCAATGGTACTCTGCTTCAAATGTACGCTTTTTTGAGAATCAGTTGAATTCAAACATATGGAATTGTAGGTAGCGAGAGAAGTATAATCCCATGCTAACATGTCACGAAGAAGATGACAAGACATGTAAAAACTTTTCGTACTAAAAACTGGGATATGAAGCAGAGAATGGTTAATGCAAACAGAAAAACTATGTCTGTGGCAAGTAAACATTTAGAATAAATAATTAGAAAGGCAAATGGATTATTAGATGGCTCAAGAGGAGTATTTCAACTCAAAGATACCACAAAAATACTATAATCCAGTGGAAGATGAAATAAAATGTTTTGTAAGTCACAATTTTTAGAGCACTTTGAAGAATCAAACAAACCACATACTAGCTTTATGGTTCACGCTATGTTTAGTTATTGGAAGCAATCGACTTTTCGAATGACAATACAAAAATTGTTTATTTGTTTTTTAGTTTCGCACAAAGCTACTCGAGGGCTATCTGTGCTAGCCGTCCCTAATTTAGTAGTGTAAGACTAGAGGGAAGGCAGCTAGTCATCACCACCCACCGCCAACTCTTGGGCTACTCTTTTACCAACGAATAGTGGGATTGACCGTCACATTATAACGCACCTACGGTTAAAAGAGCGAGCATGTTTGATATGACGGGGATTCGAACCCTCGACCCTCGGATTACGAATCAAACGCCTTAACCCACCTGGCCATGCCAGGCCCACAAAAACTGTTGATTTAGAAGTGCTACTTAAAATATATCTTACCAGTTTAGATGAAGCTGGAATGAATGAAAAAGCTATTATTGCTGACAGATAAAGTACAAATAAAAGTCTGATTCAGAAAATATTGGTTGCCATAGTAGAAAAAATAGTTTTTTTATTATAATTTCAATTAATATTTTGTGATATATATCATTCACTGCATTTACTTAAATATCTGCAGAATAATCTCAACAAGTAATATCACTGAAGCATATCAGAATTGCACGATACTGATTCAGATAAGCATGCTGTTGAGCTTGGTTTATAACTAATAACTAAGTAGACAGCTGAGCATGATTAGAGGGGCACTATTTTGAAAATGAAGCACAAAATGGTAGCTCAGATATCTATTAATATTGTTTCGTTTGCCATATTATGTTATACCTGTTGTGATAATTTTTCCAGTGATCTTATCCATACGATTGCCTTTATTGACAAAATCAGCAAATTGTTTGTCTCATCAGTTTGTCACCCTGAAATAGGAAAAATGTCAAAAAGACTATCAATTTCAACTCATACAATTTAAGCAATCAACTTCATTATATTTTTTGCAGTGTGTCTGTAGTAGGAGCTACTCGCAATATATCATCTATTTTAGATCGGAAGATTTCAATTAGCTCTGTATAGGCGCCATCTTTTGTCCCTATTCATCTGTGCTCGTAGTTGTTCCATGAGAAGAGCTTCTTTGAATTTTCTGTGCCTGTACTTGGTGGTTTTGGTGAAAGAATATGGTGATCGAAGAATGGTGATTTCATTTTAGCTGTTACTTGTCTATGATTAGTTAAAAATGATCTGCAGTTGAGCTTTTCTAATGTTATTTCTGTCCATATGCTCTCCTATCCTGCGTATGCGGTTTTCTTTTTTTCTGATGGTAGATGTTACATGTACTCTGATAAACAACGTTGGACAAAAGACTCGTTTTTGTAAGTCAAACGGTTTTATTACACTGGAGAGTAGTGTACTAATATTTGGAATTTTATCTTTTTTAGGGTTGGACCCGCCGTTCTATAACTTTAATTGGCAGTTTAGGATGCATGATTATTCTTGCTTATTATGCTAGCTAACTTTTTGAGTTATTTTTCTAAGATATTGAAACGAAAATCGTGGACTTGAGGGAAGACATAAAAAAAGTTTTGGAAAGACAGAAAAAGCGACAAGCCAACCCCATCTTAACTTTCCAAGAAGGTTAACTGTTGTTACACACTTTATGTATTACGATTTCAAGTATCCAGGAATTTTAATTTTAATTTAGAAGTTAATTGATGCCTATATGTATCAAATTTATGTACTTGCAACAACACTGATACATGCAATTTTCTTTCTTAACATAAACATATTTTAAAATACGAACAATAATGTAATTTATGATAACGATTATTACAAATAATGATTTATATACAAAAGTTACAAACAATACTGAATCTTCTATCCGGTTTAGAAATGAATATTTTATTGACAGTTCACCATGAGCGAGTTAATTTTATGTTGATACACTAATACATTTTATGTGATGGGAAGCTATCTAACTTCTTCACAGTGAGTATTCTTTCCGACGAAAATATTTAATGTCCTCGTAGAAATACTAACGTCCGAAGTTAATTCACGGTTTGTGATGTTCGAAATCTATAAACGTTCTTGGTCAAATATTTGTACTTTTCTGAATAATAAGCGTTTATTACAGTTATAGCTTCCGACATTAATAGTATATTAACTGTAGGAAACCAATAATATTAAAATGTCTCTAGGTGCGTCGATTTATAAACTTTTAGAACGAGGTCCTGGAAAGTTCAGTTGGCAATAATATTTTAAGATAATCTAATGCTTTGGTAAAACATATATTGTTGATTCTAACACTCGAGAATCTTCCATAAATTTAGAGAATAGAAGGGAATTTTGCAACACATATTTAACAGTATAAGTTACATGCACATTTAAATATTTATTTAAGTAAAACAAACATTGATACTAAAATAAATATTTAATAATAAATTTGTTACATTCTTAAAATGCATAAAAAGTAGTAACATCTTCATCAAAGAATCGAGCAAAATTAAAGGTTTTGTAGTTATGAGCAGAAACATTTACGAACAAAAAATATTTGATCAACTTGATCCGTGATGACGAGAAAACTCACTTGTAGAGAAAAATATGTATGCAAAACCGGCTGGTATGGATAGAGAAAGCTCTATATAGAGGAGCGAACAACGTTTCGACCTTCTTCGGTCATCATCAGGTTTACAAAGAAAGAAAAAGGTAACTGACCAATAGCTGACCACATGTTTGAAGGCGATTGTGTAACTGAGTGCAGAAATGTAGAGGGCGTCCTTAGATTTTTGATTATATTTATTAATATAGGTATAAAGGTGTTCCTTTGTATTAGTTTATTTTGGGCTTGAGTTGTTATATAAGTAAGGCTTCTTTAATTTTGCGTTTGTTTATGTTTCTTTATTTAGTATTTGGGTGTTTTCTATGGAAAATTAGGTGCGTGTTCAAGCACATTAACACTATACATCCCAACATTAACTTCACATGTGAACAGGAAGAAAGCAATCAAATATCATATCTTCACCTCAAAATTACAAGAACCGATACACAATTTAAAACATAAATCCACCGAAAAATCACCCGTACTTGACTATACATTCCTTGGGACTCAGCGTATGAAAGAAAACAAAAACTCAACATACTAAGAAACCAAATAAACACAGCCATAAAACTATACTCACCAGATAAAATTAACGACGAATTAGACAAAATAAAACAATACATCAATACATGCCTGACATGGCCTAGCGCGTTGAGGCGTGCGCTTCGTAATCTGAGGGTTGCGGGTTCGCGCCCGAGTCGCGCCAAACATGCTCGCCCTCCCAGCAGTGGGGGCGTTATAATGTGACGGTCAATCCCACTTTTCGTTGGTACAAGAGTAGCCCAAGAGTTGGCGGTGGGTGGTGATGACTAGCTGTCTTTCCTCTAGTCTTACACTGCTAAATTAGGAACGGCTAGCAGAGATAGGCCTCGAGTAGCTTTGTGCGAAATTCTAAAACAAACATACATCAATACGTTTGCTCCACAAACCGTAGAAAACATTATATGCACACACCTAGACAAAAAGCAAAATCAACTAACAAAAGTAAATATACCCCACGATTAAAAAAATCACAAAGCCATATACTGCTGCATACCATATATTCCAGAAAAATAACCAACATTTGGCAAAAACTAGCAACAAAATATGACATTGCAGTTAATACCAAATGTATTTAAAAACCAGGCACAAAACTAAGGTCTATACTACGTAAAAACTGCATTGACAAACACCACACCAACATTATTTATAAAATACAATGTGATAACTGCCACGACTTTTGTAATGGAGAAACAAGTAGAAAAATGGAAACCAGATTCACAGAACACAAAAGTCATCTTCACACGGTTTCGAACATTGCAAATCAAATAAATACTACATAACCATAGAAAACACCCAAATACTAAATAAAGAAACAAACATAAACAAACGCAAAATTAAAGAAGCTTTACTTATATAACAATTCAAGCCCAAAATCAACCGATACAAAGGAACACCTTTATACCTATATTAATAAATATAATCAAACATCTAGGGACGCCCTCTACATTTCTACACTCAATTACACAACCGCCTTCAAACATGTGGTCAGCTATTGGTCAGTTACCTCTTTCTTTCTTTGTAAACCTGATGATGACCGAAGAAGGTCGAAACGTTGTTCGCTCCTCTATATAGATCTTTCTCTATCCATACCAGTCGGTTTTACATATATATTTGACCACCTTGAAGACAAGAATATATTTCAAATACTTAATAGTGACCGCACCAAAACATTGAGACGAAAGCTAAAGAGATTATCTGTGAATGGATTCATGAAAGGGAAACCGAAGTTTAATAATGAAGATGTGAAGGATGACAAAACACACATTTTATTTACAAGTTTGAACGTTTCAGAATGACTTATTACATCAGCAGCGAAGTCTGAAAATTATGTCACAAAGATGTTTATTACTACAATTATAATTTAATCTAATCATTAGTTTATTTAGTTATTAGGAAAAGCGGAAGAGGGTGGATGAAACAATTTATATACATATGACACTGTGACTGAGTTACATGTGAACATTTAGAAAATAATTTAGGTCCAAAGAGCCTTGTGAACATTAACGGTCTGGCGGAGGAAACTTTCCCTAATGTATAGTTCAAGGTTTGAAATAATGTGGTGACATTAGAGACATCGTTAAATGAGATGTTGGGACCTGTGGTTTCAGATTACTGTGATGTTATATTATATTATAATTGTAATAATAATCATCTTTGTAACATAAGTTTCAGATTTCGCTGATGATGGAATAAATTATTCTGAAACATTCAAACGTGTAGATTATCTAGGAACATAGAAAAACATTTAACCTCCCTAGAAAGATACTGGATGAAATTAAACTTCCAAATACAGCATTACTATCAACACATAAGAACATAAACCGGATATTCTGCTAAGACCCATTGCCTCAGCATATGGTACTGAAAGTCTGTCTTAACTTATGCATACAATTTTAGTTCCGTTGCTAAATTACGTTCCAGCTCATTTAAATAACACACAAAATCCGCTATCGCGAATGAAGGAGATACCTCACTTAGTGACCAACACAAAAATAGGCTTTCATTGGATGTCGTAGCTCTCTACCCACCTAAACAAACTTAGAATGGCGTCAGTGCAGTGTATAAATTCATGTCGAATCACATAAAGATCTTAGAGATGAATGGACTAAAAACAGACACTGTCAAAGAAATCTTACATATTATTTTTCACAATGGATATTTCCATTTTTATGACAAACTGTATCTCCAACTCAGTGAAGTCTCAATTGGTAACAGACTCACTATAATTTATGCCGTAATATTTACGCACGTTTTTGAAATAACGGCACTTGGCAAGCGTGGTCAGAATACCAACACCTACTGAGATCTCTAGCCTCGTTACATCGATGAGTTGTTTAGACTATGTAACCACAATATTCCTTCTTTAATAAAATTTTCAGACTTTCTAAATTTCATTGACCCTAATTTACGGCTCGCTCTGAATCATTTGAATGACAATTGGAACATAGCTTTTCTTGGCATTATCTTAAGGATCGACAGTAACAATAATAAACAACTTAACTTGTTTCACAAACCAGTAAGAAAACTTCTTTTCCTTAATTTCAATTCCCACAATCCCAAAGCTTCTAAAAAAAGTACAATTATGAGAGAATTAAATAGAGTCGATTGCAACTATATTCATATTACGAATTAAAATCACTTCTTCTGAACAAAAAACATCTACTACATACACCAAACATATTTTTAAGGACTACGACGCGCAAGTATCAGCATCACACTTCCAATTTCAAAAAACACAGATAAATAAAGAGGATAAAAACGATTTTTTTAAAAGTAACACAAAAATATTACTTTTATAACAACTCTCATTGACGAAACTATCTTCAAGAAAATAACAACTAAAATAACGAAAATCGAACTGTCGATTAAAGTTATAAAACGGACAGATTTGTCCCTAAAAAAGATAACTTTCAATATTTCGGTACATTACCCTACAATGTAATAAAGCCAACTATCTTACAAAAACGTGTTTACAGTTTAAAGTTAATTGTCGTGTCTCCAATATTGTATACCAGCTTACATGCAACATCTGCATCATAGATAGATGAGAGGACAGGAAGAACCATACACACAAAGATAGGAGAAAATGTTGACGTTCCTTATAACCAACAACATTAGAAAAGCTCATTTGCAGATCATTTTAAAGCTAACCACCGAGAAGTCACAACTGAACTGAAACAACCATTCTCTGGCCACCATATTCTTTTACCAAAGCGACTAAGTACAATAACAGAAAACTCAACAAAGGCTCTTCTCATGGAACAACTACGATCACCGATGAATAGGGACAAAAGATGGCGCCTATACTTTTAATTATTTTATTTTTCTATCTTCCAGTTATTTCACTCTATAACTTTGACGGAACTTTTGTTTGCTACAAGTAACAGTTAATTATTTCAACAATACTTTTATTTTAACAATACACTTTCTTACTAGATATATCAAAAGAATGCTGTACAAGTGTACATTTTAGATTCCAATATAATTTATTATTTAAACCATTTGTATTGTTAGTTTCGGTTTGCGTTCTAGTGAACGCTCTTGAAGAAGCTATAAAGCGAAACATCAACTATCTAATTATATAAAAATAGCAGTTTGGTCATATAAGTTGGGTTATTTTTAAAATTAACGTTATTTCTTGTAATATATACCATCATCTTATTCCTTGCCGATCTGAGCTCAGTCTTTTGATACTTGATACAGTTGTTCGATACACAGCACCTGGTGACAGACTCTCCCACTAGCGACACTGGGACCTATTCTTCCTTACTTAATGACCGTCACTGTACAGGCACAATAATTGTCACAAATGATTTGTGAGAATGAGGAAGAAGTTGGTCGTAATTTGAAACACAATATAATTTCTGTTTGATGAAAAACGCGATAATGACATTTGAAGAAGCTATTCTTAAAGTAAAAAGGGAATTAGGGACAACCTAAAAGGCAACAGAGAAACAATTATACGTAGCGCAGTTATCTCGTTTTATAATATAGCATACTTTTTGTTTAGTTTCTGAGAACAGCGACATTTTTAGATTGTTAGTAGCCCCCAGTGGCACAGCAAATGTCTGCTATCTTACACCGTGAGAAACCGGGTTTTGATACAGAGACGATAACATTTGTGTAGCTTTGCGCTTAACTACAAAGAAAGAGACAAACAAACAGGTCGTTAGTAAGCAGTTGAAAATGTATAATTGCTTTAGACATTACTTAAAAGCGAAAAAATATAAAAGTATATTACATTATAACAACACAAGGAGACTGCAATACTTCCAACTGCCTTAACACCATAGTATATCCAAGTGAAACTAAATTTATTTTAAAGCTCTATGAAATGACTCTGCTAGATAACAGGATATTTACTCAAAGTGTCAATTATGGAGTAATACTAAACCTTTTAGTGATTCGACGTAATGAGAGTAAACATAAAGTGTATTACAAAATAAATCAGCTTTATAACACAGTGTGTGTGTATAGCTATTACAGAGTTTATCCTCAAAATCAAAAACTACAAATAACGATGTGGTCAAACGTACGTTTTTAAAACTTTTCTGTTTGCTTAGATATTATTATATATCATTCTAACACATGACAGAAGTTCTGTCCGCCTATCCTTAACTTTTAAGGCAGTTTTCAGAATTACGTGTTCTTAATTGATGTACATGTTCACAATCAATCGAAATTGTTCTTTTCTTCATTTAAAGCTGGTGACTATCTTCTTGATTTTAATGGTAATAAACGTTAGTCGAGAAGAAGTGGTTGACACATGTGTAAGTATAATATTGTTCATAGACGGAATTATTTGTAGCTTTGTTAGAAAGTAGTTAAATGATAACACTGTTTGGGAACTTTATTTTAGTGAGCAATATATTTACATTTCTAAATCGTGTAGTTGAAAGATACACGAATTTATGTTTTAACAATGAATTTAAATAAAAAAACTAGGCCTATTTAGCTGAGAGTTTGAGTGCAGATTTTTTCTGTCATGCAGTACACAGATGTATGAGACTTTGTTAATATATTCTTGCTGTGATGTATGAGTTTATTGAACAGATAAACGGCTCAAGTGGTACATGTTAGGTTGTAAAACTGTAAAATTAAAATGGTTAGAAACTGAAATTATGTGATAAATATCATTAGTAGTGAGACACCGTCCAGTGAGGTTTCCTTTCTCTCCTAACATCTAAGGCTCGGTATGGCCGGGTGAGTTAAGGCGTTCGACTTGTAATCTGAGGGTCGCGGGTTTGAATCCCAGTCGCGCCAAACATGCTTGCCCTTTCAGCCGTGGGGGCGTTATAATGTTAGGTAAATCCTACTAGGATTAGGGACGGCTAGCACAGATAGCCCTTGGGTAGTTTTGCACGAAATTCAAAACAAATCAAAACCAACCATACTTAACATCTATGACGTGCAGCAGATTCACTTAAATTAGTAGCAACTGGTAATGTAAAAGAGGCTTAGAAACTCAGCTATAAGAGCATTGGGCCCTTAGCTTTCTGAGCTTTTTGTGGTATGGTAATGTAAAATGTATCCTCTACATCAGGGGTGTGCAACATTTTTCGTCGGTGGGCCATATAACCAACTTCATCAATCAAGCGGGGCCACATAAAAAACAAGCTTATTCGTGTACATGCACAATAAATTAAAAAAATTCTCAAAATGCAAGCAATAATATTTTATATTTTTGCATGAGTGATCATTTTAGTGCGACACTTGAAATTTAGAGTCCTTGCAGAGCTTGTCAATATCAGCTTTGACAGAAGTGGTTGCCACTCTTAACTGACTGGTCAAATGTTCATCAGTCAGCTGACTTCTACATTTGGTTTTGATGAGCTTCATTTTGGAGAAAAATTGCTCACAGCAGTAGGTGCTACCAAAAAGGGAGGCAATTCTTTGACCATGACGGGACAAATTGGGAAACTTTTCACGTACACAGAGTTTGTAAAAGTCTAGCAAACTGTTTTCAGAGAATTTCCTTTTAGTGTCCATGTCAGCCTGCAATTCAATGAGTTCCATTTGGCAATCATCAGGACTGTCTTCCACTGCCAAATCAAAGGTTGAGCGAACAATTTCAATCTAATTTCAGTTTGTCTGAAATCTGGAAATCTGTTTGCAAACTCATCACGCAGCTTTTGTACACTGGTTCCATATTTGGTGCAATCCAGATTAGGAAATTCCAGTTTCCTGGTTGCAAGACATGTAAAATGGGTCAATATGACTCTTCTCAACTGAACCTGGAAAAGTTCCAATTTCTTCTCAAAAGCACAAATATGCTCAAACAACTTATTCACAAGTTGACTTTTCCCTTGTAGTTTTAAGTTTAAATCAGACAGATGCTGTGTAATGTCTGTGAGGAATGCTAAGTCATTCAGCCAGTTCTCATTGCTCAAGAAGTCCACATTCTGACGTTTGCTCTCCATGAAGAACTTAATCTCCTCTCGCAGATTCCAGAATCTCTTCAAAGTAGCAGCTCTACTAAGCCAACGTACAGCAGAGAAGTACAAAACATCTGAATACTCACTGTCCAGCTCATCTAAAAAAGTTTTAAATTGTCGATGATTTAATCCTCGTGTTCGAATATAATTTACGCATTGGACGACATTTTTCATGACTTCTGCAAAATCCAGAACTTTGGTGCACAAGCTCTCTTGGTGAATAATGCAATGGCTTACAACTACGTCTTGTGCTCCAATTGCAGTTAGAAATTTCTTGGTGAATCCATTTGTCCTACCTGTCATGGAAGGAGCACCATCTGTTGTAACACCACATAATTTATAAGGATTCAGTTCAAACTTTTCTACAACCTTAAGCACTTGTTCACAAATATCCTGTCCTGTGGTTGTGGAGGAAAGGCTTGCCATATTTAAAAACTCTTCGAAAACATCAAAGCCTGCAGTAACAGCTATGATGAAAATGACAAGTTGGGATGTGTCATTGATATCAGTGCTTTCATCCAAAGCCAGATTGAAAGCTTCACACGAATTCAATCTCTCTTTCAAAGTTTCTTTGATGTCCTCTGAAAGATCTTTTGTCCTGCGTGAGACAGTAAAGCGGAAAAGGCTAGTTTGCTCCACCAAATATTTTTTCTCTGGACATGAATATTCTGTGAATATTGTTAAACAATTTTTTAATAAATTCTCCATCACTGAAAGGCTTTCCCTTTTCTGCCATACATTCACAAAGCTTAAAACTCAGTTTTGTCACCAGTTCTGAATTTTTCTTGAAAGTGGTAAAAACACCTTGTTGCTTTTCAATGGATGTTTTTTAAATGTTCAATTTTGTCCTTTCGTGCCTGACCAACAATATTATCAAACTGGGAGGAGTGCTTAGTTGCGTAATGTCGCTTAATATTGTACTCTTTCATGACTGCAATTGTAGTTTGACAGACGAGGCAGACAACACCTTGATTATGTGAGACAACAAGATATTTTGTGCACCATTCACTGTTGAATAACCTTCCCTCATCATCAATTTTTCGTTTCTTAACTGCTGACATTTTACTAGCCCTGAAATCAAAACAAAAATTATTCTCACGAAAATAGCAAAGTAGAAAAAAACATAGAATTTATTTACACACGGAACCTCTTATGGACAGAAACACATGTTTTTAAATTGGCATCCCGATCATAGCCTTCCGGTACTTAAATTAATTGAGAATAGCAAAATACAGTGTGACCTCGCCTATTCGCGGTTCGCCATTCGCGGCCCCGCATATTCGCGGGTTATGCGCGAACTGCGTTTTGTAGGTCACAGAGACTGAAAGGGCTTTTCGAGGAGATTTCTGTTGTATTTACTCAATCAAGCCGTTTTATCAATTGTCGTCTTCACCAAACAAGATTGGACTGCTATTGGCTGACTGCCTCAGCTTCCCCAACAACGCAAACGGCAAAGCACAGCCCGGTAACGCACGGTACAATTTAGTGAAATACATAACAGTATGCAATATTGCTACATTATTACTGCATCAATGAGTATAAGTATCATTAGTGTTTGGGAAGCATTTCATATAGTATATAATCGCATACATATACGTTTTAAAACTGCGTCCAATATTCGCGGTTTTCGCTATTCGCGGGAGGGTAAAGAACGTAACCCCGCGAATAACGAGGTCACACTGTACATAGAATCAGATGCATCTGAAAGCAAAAATTTTAATAAATTCAGTAAAGTCACAACAATATGCTAAATAATAATCAATTTACCTTCAATATCTTGTAGTAACTGTAAAAGGTAATAAAATTTTCACCAATAATGAATGACGGACAGCAGAGGTTAGGGAAAATTGTCGCCAGCGGGCGAAGGCGAGGTTCAGGACATGACGTTGAGTCGTAGACAATAGTGCTAGTGCACGTCACCTATTCATGCCCTAAGGAGGCCGACCAATCGAATTCGGCCTGCTCCTCTCTAGCAAAGATAATTTTAGAAGTTTGTCGAGTCGAAGCCTGGGAATCCCGTAGGATCGATGCTTTTAAAAATATTCCATTTGCGTTGGATTACAGATCAGGCCACATGGTTAGATTACAACAACTAGGGCCACACTAAATGGCTTGGCGGGCCGGGTTGTGGCCCGCGGGCCGCCTGTTGCACACCCCTGCTCTACATTGTATGATTGTAACCCGAACATAGTGTTAGGATGGTTTGTTGATTGTAAGACCAGGTGCAATGAAAGAGTTGTATGACTCTTTCTTTTTTGAGTTATCGATCAGTTTAACTGAAACAGGTATTTGGTAAATGTTAAATAAACAGCTGCTTAATTAACATAGTTTAGGATAGTGGTGCCAGTACATGTAATACTTAGTGTATCAACAGTTTGCATAACTGAAAATCAAAGTTAGGAACGCTCAGTGGATGTTTGTCAATGTTAAGACAAAGGCATCAGACGTGCATAGGGAGATATCTCTGTGAAATCTAGATAGGCCAATTTATTATAATAATGAGAAGTACCTGTTCAATCTGTACTTGTGTCGAAATAGTTTGTCTGTGTAGACTGACTCATTACTCCAACTGTATGGGGAAGGTTTACCTTTATCTTTAATATCAGGTACACGAATTTCTTTTGCTTATACTATTTCTGTTTCTAAATCTGGCATTTCCCATATCGTACGTTCCAGGAAACATCGAGGCACAGGTATCGGATACAAATGTAGATGAATATTCCAACATACTCACAATGTTGTACTTTACATTACAGTAAATCAACACAAGCTAAGTCAGGAAGAATTAATGTGGAAGTACTTTTTACATTTTACAGCTCGTTGATGAAACACAGATCTTACATTTTAACTTTAGTCGCAACTGCTAATCAACATTTTTAGAATCATGGCTTGATCTTTTCCTGTATAGATATTTAAACAATTTTCCGTTTGACTTGTATCTAAAAAGCTCAATATTGCAGAATATCCAGATTAAAAAGGTTCCTACCCTTTAGTATGATTACCTTGAACTGTCTTATTTTTTCATCCAGTATTAGTCAAGAGATTTGATGGAACATTTCTGTCTTCTTACGACGCAAAAGGAAAACATATGAAGAAAATGGTCACTAACTTACTAAATAAGTGTAGATTTTTAACTTTTAAAAACTCTTACTTATTTTATGAAACATGAGAATTTTGTGTTTATTACTGGTAATCAATAACACATAGATTTAGAAATAACTTTTCTTTCTTATTGACAGCATATTATTTTCTTGTTGTGCCTCTCTTGATTTATTTATTCTCTCTCGCATCATCTGGTATTCTTATTTTTTATTATTTTCGTTTGTATTTAGTATTTGTTTCTCAATCCTCTACATAACTGCTTTATTCATTTCTGACTTTTAATTTGTTCTCGTATATAGAACAATAACGTTTCATAACTACAAAAGGTCTTGCAGTCCCAATAATAACTGAACTTCGGAAAAGAGCCTCTATTCCTATTCACAACAATCATTTTCTACTATCGCAGAGAACTGTAATCCTTTAGCACATTAGATATTGACAAAATATCTGCCTTTTTTCATTTCATTCAACTTCAACCTACATTCCTTACTTTTAACTTAATAAAGTAATAACGAGCTGCAACGTGAATGTTCGTTAGAATGAAATTCTGTATAATTTCAACAACAAATGTAATTAAATGACTAATGTGATGTATCTCGACGGATTTGATTCCTGATTGGTTAATTTGTTTATGAGCTATCTGTATGGATTATTTGTTCGAATATATTAGAAAGCGATCTTGTACAAATAAAACATATAGGTTAAAACTCTTAAACTATGACAATAAATTTGATCAATTTGGCTCTGGTTAGTCAAAATATATTAAAACCTAATACATAAAAACGTTTTAAAAGCGGTATTATATGTTGGCAAGTTACAAAAATGCTTAATATGAAAGGTGGTTAGGGCGCTTGACTCGTAATGTGAGGGTCGGGGGTTCAACTCCCTGTCATACCAAACATGCTCGCCTTTTAAGCTGTGGGGTGTTATACTGTAACGGTCAATCTCACTATTCGCTGGTAAGAGAGTATTCCAAGAGTTGGCGGTGGGTGGTGATGACTGACTACCTTCTCTCTAGTCCATTGCTAAATCAGAGGCGGCTAGCGCAAATAGTTCTCGTGTAGCTTTGCTCAAAATATAAAAGAAATGAAACAAACGATAGGGATTGCCCTACTTTAGCCCAAATAGAACGTCTTTTCTACTTAAGTCATCATTTTTTCCAGTATTTCCATACATGAGCTCTGAATAATATTACACACCATCATTATTTCGATACGATTTTCAGAAAACCTTTCTACTATACTATTATTTTGTGTTAGAAGGTGCATAGTTACTATTGTATAGAAAATTTAAGGTTCAGTACTTGATTATTTAAAATTGATTCCGGTTAAAAGCAACTGAATACTACCCAATGGATAAATAAAAAATGATCCATATAGACATGTTTCTTGTCTTTAATGTGGCCTTAATGGTTAGGACAACACTCGATTTGCAATTTGTAGGTCAAGCGTTCAAATGCTATACTTGAACGTGTTCGCACTTTCATCTGCGGAAACGTTATTATGTGCTGGTAAATCGCACAATCACTATCAGGCCTTTTGGTGAAAGAGTAACCCAAAAGTAGATGGTGTTAACTAGGTACTTTTTAGATTAGGAAGGTTATAAAGATTAATGTGGAATAGGTTTGCGCGAAATTCACTAACAAAACTTTTGTCTATATGTAGTGCCATCTTTGGGCTTGCTAAGTGAACTTTTGTGATTTAATTTTCTCTAAACAGAAAGAGCGAAATCTAGACCAGTATGCATTGGAGACTGCTCATTTTTGATTTTCATATTATATATATCATGTACATAAATTTTATTTTCTGTCATCTTGTTCCTGTACAACATGTTATTCCTTCCAAGGATAAGCCAAGCCACAGATATGGGATCAAAACGTAAAGGAATCTTTCAACGTATCTGTGATGGTCTACTTGAAATTAGGGCGAATGAATATTATTCAGTCAGGAGGAATTCAGGAAAAGCCTACATTTTACAGCTCAATGGGGAAAATCTTACATTCTAAGTTTTACTTTTAGTTCATCCTTAGCTAGCAGTTTAATGTATGAGGGGAACCTATTTACTTATCTCAAGCACTCAAGAGGAGAGGGGGAGGTTTAGTGGGTAATCGTTACGGTAAGGATTTCTACTCCACTGTAGCATATTCAATATGCATGCCTGATGATGAATTTAGGTTCAATGATCTTTAGCTGAAATGGAACGTAGAGTTAAACAGTGGCTTTACCCATCGTTCATCTTCATGTGACGTGGGGTCATGATAGAAACATTTATATTCAAGCCCTAAACTGAACGAAGAATGGTTATTTTATAAATACAGTTGATTTAAAATTTCGAATTTAATAAAAAGACTCCGATACCACATAACGGGTAAAGATTTTATTCTGAACTTTATTGGGGATCAATATTTTTTAAAATTACAATAAATGGTTTTCTGGTTCTATAGATATTTAAACATTTCATAGGTCGACTTTTCCATCACTAGATCTTGTATAAATCACTTGCTCTTATATCACTACTGTTGATTTCCTTGGTTGTTTTACTAAAGCCGGTGTTTATTTAATAATACTAGTCTTCTAATCTGAAGAAAAGAAATGTTGAAACGATTACAAATAACGACACTAGTATTACTTAGATTGAACGCTTGACAGGAACCAACATTTCCAGTTAAGATATATATCCAAATCTTTTAACTTTCAGCTGGAAAATAACAGACACATCACATGTATTGAGATAATACATACAAAGGTAGTCATTGATAATGCAGAGAATGTGGGATTACAAAGCTACACCTAACATGAAAGAGCATTACGTTTTCTTAACCAGAGTTACTTGTTTGTTAGCCCGGCATGGCCAAGCGTGTTAAGGCGTGCGACTCGTAATCTAAGTTTTGTGTGTTTTTCTTATAGCAAAGCCACATAGGGCTATCTGCTGAGCCCACCGAGGGAAATCGAACCCCTGATTTTAGGGTTGTAAATCCGTAGACTTATCGCTGTACTAGCGGAGGGCATTGTTATATAGAAACAAGAAAATATGTTAGCTAATCTCTTTGCCGCCTTACGTAAGTTTCAATCTGTCCTAATTTGTTTCTCTGTACAGTTCTCGCGTTCTTTCGAACCTGTAGCTATTCCAAACAGCTCTTTGTTTCATGGTTGATCTTAGATAGAATTTAAGTTTATATATATATTTAATTCTACCAATCCCAATTTATTTAAAACTTATTCATTTGACAATAATATCATATCTGTCACTTTACCGAGATTGAACTTCGAGGGTTCTGAAAGCATAACAAAGGTTTAAAACCATTTTAATGAAGCGTGTAATGTTTCCTATACTATATTTTGGTAGCTTTGGTAAAATTAGTTTTTTATTTTGTCTTTAGAACTAAGATGGATAAAGAATTCGGTCAAGGGATTTGGTGGAACATTTCGGTTTTCTAACGAAGAAAAACATATAAAAATAAATATTAATGGTAAAAAATTCGCCATTTTGTAATGTGACAAATCGAATGATCGTTATCACCTGTTCTGTGTGGCTTAAAGCTGGAGCACAGGCGAACAACGCTTAATATTCCTAGCAGCAGCTTAGGTATATGATTCTATATCTTGTTGAATGTTTCTTTAGGATGTTCTTTATAGATAAGGCTTACAAGTTTCTTGCATGATAAACTTATGATAGCGTCAAACATGTTCAGATGTAAAAGATGTTTAATGAAGTCCAGCTTCTCATTCTCTACACTAAGAGTAATGTATTGAGTCTGATGAAACTCTAACCAAAGCAATAAGTATTTTGAGCATAGTTTTCTGGCCTTTGTTTAATCAGTCAAAGATTTTTCCACATCGATTGTTTGAATTTACTTCACTTGAGATTCTAATTGTTTCCATTTTTGATATGTCTCGACTCAAAAGTACTGATTTGATCACAAAGAAAACGTTATTTGTGCTGAACGCCATCCAAAAAAGACAAAATGTTGAATCACGTGCAACCGAATATTGAATCCGTTGTCTTAACTTTTCTTCTTTGTTGAATAATAGAATAACTTATTGTAAACGTCCTTCCATTATCGTATTTACCAAAATCAAATGCCTGTAGTCGTACTGGACACATTTAGACCAACAGTTCTCATGCTTTTAATTGCCAGATTTAGGTCCGTCTACCATTTCGACATATTATACACATTTTTATGTTATTTGTTTTTATTTCTTGAAACAACAAAAATTATATTTTTGGCCATTGATTATTTTCAAATGATGTAATTTCTAGTATCAGTCTTTTTTTTTTCTCTCAAGTGGGTGTTTCAAATTTTATCAAGATCCCCTTTCATAATATGATACTGTATATATTTGTGTTTGATACTCATAATAAAGCTAGTAAGCCCATATGACAACTTTCTTAATTATGAACGACTGACTAGAGCAAAGAGGGCCAGTTATCAGAATCCTAATACATGCAATACTCACTAAATGGTTGGCTATTATTTATAGCTAAATCATAAAGTGATTAAACTAAAGACAAACCAGTTCTTAATTTTTGCTGATATATTAAATGGTGATATTACCTTAAAAGTAAGTAAACATGTGAACTATCTTTATTAAATTTGAATGTCCCTCAATGGGACAGCGGTAAGTCTACGGCGTTACAACGTTAACATCCGTAGTTCGATTCTTCCAGGTGTACACAGATGACAACCAAATGTGGATCAAAAACAAACCATAAACTTGAATATGTATGTTAGAACAAGCTTTATTCGTCATTCCAAAACTGAAAGACTACAGACTTGGGGTTTATCCAAGGTTTGATTTGCTGTAACGAACAGAATGCAAATGGCTGTTTATACTTTCCATTAACACAAACCCTTTGCTTGCGTAAATCATTCTTTTCAGAGGTATGGGATGATCTGACATTTCAAAACTGAAATAATAAAGAGGTAAGGTACCACTGAAAATATGCAATAAACGTGAATATAAAAATCGGATAGAATAAGCTATCTATCTTTACTTTTTCTGAATGCCAGAATGTTGAGTAATTAAAGTCGTGACTTGTATTTTGTCAAGAACGCTACTGTTGTTCTTGTTGTAACATCAAAAGGAATATCATACGAGAGCTGTTCAAAAAGTACGCGGACTGACGTCATAAAAATAAAATGTAGTTTATTTAGAAGTTACAGGTCTGGGACCCCTTCAAAGTACTCTTCTCCCCAACGCACACACTTATCCCAACGGTGTTTCCACTTGTTGAAACAGTCCTGGTACGCTTCTTTTGTAATGTCCTCCAGCTCCTTCGTCGCATTTGCCTTAATCTCGGGAATCGTCTCAAATCTTCTTCCTTTCAAGGGTCTTTTGAGTTTGGGGAACAAGAAAAAATTGCAAGGAGCAAGGTCAGGTGAGTAGGGGTGGGTGGGAAAGAACAGTGATTGAGTGTTTGGCCAAAAACTCACGAGTTCTGAGGCACAAATTTCGCAGCAACGCGGTGCATCTTCAATTTTTCGGTCAAAATCTCGTAACAAGATCCAACTGATATCCCACACTCTTCAGCAAGCTCCCTGACAGTCAGACGTCGATTTGTCCGCACCAGGGTGTTGATTTTGTCGACATGTGGGTCGTCAGTTGACGTGGAAGGACGTTCAGGACGCTCATCATCTTCAATGGACTGTCGACCATCCTTAAAACGTTCATGCCACTTGAAACATGCCGTACGTTTCATAACAACATCACCGTAAGCCGTGTTAAGCATAGCAAAAGTTTCAGTCACAGATTTTCCAAGTTTAACACAAAATTTCACAGCAAGTCGTTGCTCCTTCAGGTCATTCATTCTGAAATCCGCCAAACGAAAAAATCGCACTTCACTTAAAACCGCGTAGCTAATACACAAATAAAGATATCTGCAATCGGGAAATGGTGTCGTAATCAGCTAATCTGTGCGAAGCTAGCGACACCAAGCGGATTCCTCTGAAACCAACTGGAGCCGCGCAATTAAAACAGTCCGCGTATTTTTTGAACAGACCTCGTATGTATGATTTTTAAACGGTAACTAAATGAATATATTATTAATTGCTATAGGAAAATGTCGATAAGCAGGATTTAAAAATTAATTTTTGTTAACCGAAGGGGAAAACGAAGTGCTGTTGAATGTTGTTCGTTACACAAGGAAAAACCCCTAGTGGAAGAGTGGTAAATTTGAGTACTTACAATGCTAGAAACCGGGTTTCAGCAGATACAGATAGCCCATTGTGTAGCATTGTGCCAAACTACAAATAAATTAAAGAAACACAAAGAGATATGTGAGGTAAAAGATTATAAAAATAAGCAGGAAACATTTATTGCTTTTACACACATCATGATTGCTGGAAAATTAAAGGATTTTGGAATTTTGAAGCTTTATTCGAAAAGTAATGGTTGGTAAATGTCAGAAGACAAGTGAAAAACTTTTCCATTTTGAATAGTATTCCTTTACTAAATATATTGAAAAAAATATTGAAAGTGTCATATTCATGAAGCCTCGAGATGATGACATCTTTGTGGTTACTTAATTGTGGAATAACCTGGATGACTTACATTACCTTGGGGCACCACTTCTTTCCGATAATTATTTGTTGTTTCAGCATGCTTCTTTTCTGAAATTAAGTTGAACAGATGTGGCAGAAATAATGGAGGCTTCTCGACTCTTTCACATTCATCTGTCTTAAAGATTGATATAAAAACCCTTATATAAAACATGCCCATGTCACCAGAAATTCTTTTGATTGTTATGTTTCTTTTTGTTAGCACACGAAGAGATTGGGAAATCAAAATAAAGCCATGTTTTTCTTACTTTTTTGAAGGTTTAAAAGAAGGTAGAGTCGCCTATGGTGATTATTTTGACTATTTGTTAAGATAGTATCCTTAAACGACCTAAATGTTTTGTTTGTTACCTATGAAGGAATGAAGCAGGACCCAACAGGATGTATAGTTTATTGGTAAAGACGCTTTTGAATCTCTAGGAAATAAGAAAGATATACTTGAAACAATTCTGAAGAACACTGGTTTCTCAATGTGGAAACAAAATAAACATTTTATGTTTCTAAAGAAACCGAACAAAATATGTCTGTAAGAGGTAAGAGATTTAAAAAGAGTCATCCGAGCAGAAGAAAGTGGATTTATTCTGGAGAGGAACTGTTGAAGATTGAAAAAAAATATCAGAACAAAAGAAAAATTTGAAAAAAAAAGAATTATAGAGAAACTGGGTAAAACAGAAATTTATTTATTTTTGAATGACATTCTCTAACAAATATGTTTTTACATAAGAATTAACAAATACCGTTCTCGTTGAAATACCGTTAATATGTGTTTTTTTTTTTCGATATTTGATCAAATTAATCTTATGAATATTATCATTGCCATTATTATTTCTAAAAAATTATTGTAATACCAATTTACCAACTGATAAGTTTTAGGCTTAACTGAGATACAAAATGAGTGAAAACTTCGGTAAAAAAGATTCTATTTAGCCAAATATTATGTTAAAATGAATTATATTTATGAAGGTTCAATGCTTGTTTGTACTATTTACTTATTTTTTGTCCCTGCAGTTTTGTTACATGTTTAATATTAAAAACTCATTTAATGAACAGTACGTCATAACGTTTCCAAGTATAAAGATGAAATGATTTAGTGTCGTTTGTTTGCAATTAATTATTGTTTTCCAAAGTTGTAAGATAGAAAGCAGGACATGACGTAAAATCATGAGTAACCACGTAATACTAAGCAGTACAAGCTCACGTTTGTTCTTATAACTGAGTAGATATAATTTAATACTCTATCCAAAAAGGCTGTCCGCTAGTACAGCGATAAGTCTACGAATTTACAACGCTAAAATCAGTGGTTCGATTTCCCTTGGTAGGATCACGAGATAGCCCGGTGTGGCTTTGCTATAAGAAAACACACCCATTCCAAAAGATCAATCAAACATGTATAAGTTTAACTGTAACAAGTCTCTTTCAACAAGACTTATTTCAGTGATATGTGTTGAATTCATTCAATGAAAGTTCTGTTTGTTACCAAACTAGATACTTGTTCTTTCTATAACAATAAGGGCATTTCAATGGTGTATTAATACAAAGCAATAATTTTAATTTCTGTGCTCTGTAAATGATTGAAAGAGAGAAACTTTGAAGTTTATTATTGAAAATTATATTAAATCTCTATGAAAATAATTACTTTGACATTTGTGAAATTTTAGGTAATAAGGAAAGATAAACATCTTAAAAAGCGTAAATTCGTCATTTTTCTCGCTCTCTCTATATATACAGGTAACTGATGAATCATTGAGTCCAAAAACAGAAAACGAAATATTTCATGACACCTCAACACGTTAAATATGGCACAGTGAAGATAGTTTTAATAACAAAAACTTTTACCGAACAACTCGAAACATTATTATTAAATGTAGGGTTAGCATCACACATAGTGCTCAATATAGTTTCAAGAAATAGAGTGTTGTTTACTAAACCTGGCTGTAAGAAATATGTACACAACATAGCTGCCGTGTAGAAATTAAACTTAGCATGGCCATAAGAACCAACGGGGCTTCAGAGGAGAGAAAGTGTCTTACTGATGGTATATGTGGCAAATTGATCAGGAAACGGGCTATTTTTATAAATGTAATGCAAATAATATTACAAAACATTTCCAAGAAATGCATTATAAAACAATTTAATCACAAAATATTTTGTTCTCATTTCAATATGTAAACGATATAGGTTCGTACTGATCAGTTGCCAAAAACAGTTGCCATTGTATCTTGAATATGTCTGTAACTCCAATGCCAGTTTTGGTAGTTATACGAGATCTAATACTTTCTTGAGTTGTAAGAGAACTGGATTCGTTATGAAATGAGTACATAGCTTAAATCAGAAACGTAATTTTTGGTGTTGCTAAACAGAAATAGGTACTTCTTTCGTGGGCACTTTTTAAATAACATTTGAACTCTGAGTAGCACACTTCATGGTTGTTTCAACGTAAGGTCTCGTAAGAATAATTGAGGGGATAAAGTTATTGGACGTTCAACATTTGATCTCTATGATCTGTACAATTTATGGTCAGCTGACAGGTGATTAAGATGAGATGATAGCCTCTATAGAAATAATCGTTTTGACTGACGGATTTTAAACCTATACATATTGACTTTCACATGCATCATTAAGTACCGTAGTACTTAATTGGAAGGATCGTGATGAAACAAAGTAGCGGTCATACAAAATCGCCCGTTTAAAACGACCTTTAAAATGCCTTAATAATAACAATGACTATTTTACAGTTTTAGCTGAGCAAAACTAAATCTATTGCTTTTATAAAGCTGTTTAACTCACCATATACGTGTTTATGGAATGAGTCAAAGTTTCATTATTTCAACAAATTTTCATCCAAATATATCATTCCCCAGAAAATCGTACAGATAAAATGACGAACATTATCGCTCTAATTCTCTCACAGTACACTTCTGTCTTGGGTCCAAATGATCCCTTTCTTAGTGCTTATGAATTTATGAAACGGACGATGCGCTACTTTGGGTATGAAATTACTTTAGAGGCCTTGAGTAATAATAAAATCGAATAGAGTATACACGTGCTAAACGCTTGATATTACTGGCGCATAAGATATAGCTAATAAAAAAGAATAAAACAAGTCTGAATTAACTTTAATTTTGTAAAGAGAATTACAGATTGATATACAAGTAGGTAGTTATAGTAATATAGAAAGTCTTAATTGTATATGTATTGAAAAAGAAAGCTAAAACTACCAAAACCGAGTTACTAAAAATTTAATTTTAATCTAATTTTAGCTAAAAGTAACACAACTACAGCGATTTGCAAAATTAGGTATTTTTTATTTGAAGTGATTCAGTTTTTGTAATTCCAAGTTTCTGTTTCAATACTTCTTGTAAGATTAAAACTTTCTATATTATTAAAGTTATCTAGGTTACTTACATATCAGTCTCTACTTGTCTTTATAAAATTAATTTTTTAATCATACTTGTAATGTTACATTTCAGTAAAGACACCAATGTAGATAGCTTTCCTTGAAACATTGTGGAAATAGGTTAAATATTCTCTTTTCTCTTAAGTGTTTCCTATTTTGTATATAAGAATTCTGAAGAATGCAAAAATTGGTATTAACTTCGTCAAACTTAATCTCATGATCATTCTTCCCTGGTGGCAGGACTTGTTGCTTTGTGTTTAACTTCAAACACGAAACGTTTCTGCCATCTTGAAACTTCTCTCAGTAGTTTCAGATAGAGGGCCTTTAAGCTGACTAACAGCGTAAGTTTTTCTCTGTATATGCTAGCGAGTAACAGAACGTGATATTTATCACCTCGTGACAAGGAAAGTACGTAAATAATCAGATAAGTACATCATGTGTCCTTGAGCTGAAGAGCAGAAACTGTAACCCTATTCGTTCAGATTGAAGATAGGATTTCTTGTTAGAAACATAATAAAAGACATTTGAAAACTGTTATACAGGCTAAAAAAGACTTTGATAACTGCAGGACTTCAAATTTGTAAAACAGTAAGTACAATAAAGTTTAAAACTATATATCATTTTGAATGTACATTAATTTTTAAAATATAATCTACACGCGAACTTATTTATTGTTCATTATATTAGTTAATTAACGACAAATACACAAAACTGTATTTGTTACATCACGTTAGAATTAAACGAATGAGAACAATGTTAGTATTAGTTGCTGACTTTATTTTAAACATTTCACTTTAAATTTCAAAATTGATAGTCCAGATAATGTGATCTTGACCTAAACAGAAGAAGCAATAACTTATTTAGTTGTGATATTTTGTACAATTAATTAGAAATATAATTAAAGAAGACTTTATGAGTATTTGAATCAAATTATAAGTGTTTCAAATTTAAAACAACAACTTTTGTACATGTGAACGTAATTATATACATTCGCGGTTATTCATCACCATGAAAATGTTTATTTCTCAATTTCTTCAGAGAAAATTTCTCGTTAACTAAAATATTAATGCATGATATATGTTTTACACGTTCAGCTAAACATCAGTAAGAGAGTGGGATATTCTTTTCCTTTTATTCTTATTTCAATTATGTGCCTTTGGCACATACTTTTAAAAAATAATTATTTGTTAATTTCTCGGAAAGGTTGTATATTTTTTATAACTTTTCCAGTTAAAAAAGCAACTTGCTGATGCCCGTGGATGATATGTTCAATCGAGTTGGTTAAATTTCATTCTCTCCCTGATAACGAGCAAGTTCGCTCTTACAAAGATACTTTATTGATTTTAGATAAGATGTTAAAATAATTTAAAGTAAGTAATTACTTCACACTCAACTGAGGGTGTTTTGAAACATGCTTATCTGGTTTCCTTAAATCCAAATGTTATTTTATACATTTTGAAGTCTTCTCGTGGGGGATCCAGTTATAACCTTGTCTGTAATAAGAACTCGTAGTTCTAAGAACCCGTGAGCGAATACATTGTGTCAACCACACTAGATATGGAAGATCTAGTGTGGAAGAGGCCTTTCGTAATACTAGGGCTTATCAGATGACACAATTGACATAATTAGTTGACAAACCACAATTGAATCTATAAGCCTAAAGAAACACTACAGATGACATTTTGGTTTAAAAATAAAGAGTAGGATACGTAGTTTTTTAACATATAAATTAAAATAATGGCATATTTCTGGACATCATGGATTATTGATTATATAAAGCCTCGTTTGAACTATTCATAAGTTGTACTATATTATTAATTTACTTTTGTTATAAAAAAATCAAAAATAACATATTATTTAAATTGAAATCTTAAATCGTCGCTCGATGGATAAAACCTATTCCTGTTTTGTATTTTTTGTATAATTGGTCACGCCGTAAAGAGTCGATAAGCAAATATATGCGCACATATGGTTTGGTTTGTTTTGAATTTCGCGCAAAACTACACGAGGGTTATCTGCGCTAGCCGTCCCTAATTCAGCAGTGTAAGACAAAACAAACCAAAACAAACTTGGAAGAATCGCTTTAATGCAAATATTACTGCGTTAGTGAATCAAATAAATATGAAAGACAATATACACTGGGTTTCGAAATCAGAATTAATGATTAAGTACTTCATTTATTATTATAATTTACCAATATTTTCAAAAACAAGTACTTTCAGCACGAATATTTAAATTCACTAGTAAGTAGTAACGGTAATTAAATTTGTGATATTTTGTTTTTATTTACAGGAATTAAAGAAATTTTGAATTGAAGATTTTTTTTGAACAATTAAAATTTATAAAATAAAAAAGATAAAAGAATGGCGACTTCGGAAGAGAAAACAGTGGAGTCATCACTCTATTATATACACGGTATTTACTTTCCTGCGATGTTTAGAAAGGAAAACATTGAAAATATCATATCCATGAAGCCTCGAGATGATGACATCTTTGTGGTTACTTACCCTAAGTGTGGAACAACCTGGATGACTTATATTATATGGGAAATACTTAATAAAGGAGCACCACTTCCTTCCGCTAATTCTTTGTTGTTTCTTCTTGCTCCTTTTCTGGATTTAAGTGGAACAGAGGTAGCAGAAAGAATGGAATCTCCTCGTCTTTTTCGCACCCATCTACCTTACCGATTGGTCCCAAAAAATCATTCTACAAAATACGTCTATGTCACGAGAAATCCCTTTGATTGTTGTGTTTCTCTTTATCACCATATGAAGGGAGTGAAACGGCACGGTGGAAGCTTTGAAGATTTCTTCGAAGATTTTATTAAGGGCAAAGCTGGATATGGTGATTACTTTGATCATTTGAAAGAAGGATATTGTCACAGGAATGACCCGAATTTTCTTTTTGTTACCTATGAAGGAATGAAGCAGGACCCCAAAGGTCATATACTAAAGGTTGCAAAGTTTATTGGTGCAGAGCATCTGAAATCCATACAAGAAAATGAAGAAATGTTCGAGAGAATTTTGAAAAATACTACTTTCTCAAATGTGAAAGAAACCCAAGAAATGTTTGTTCCGAGAATTCCAGGTCACGTTTTATCCAAAAAAGATGATCTATCAACTCATATCAAGCTAAATTTCTTCAGGAAGGGAGTAATTGGAGACTGGAAAAACCATTTCTCTCTGGAACAAAAAGAACGGTTAGAAAAACGGATGAAGGAGAAACTGGATGGCACAGAAATTCCTTCTCTTTGGGAAGGGATTCTCTAAATTATAGTATATTATTATTTGAAAAGGTCAAAACATATCTATAATGCATTCGTTTGACCTTTAATGATTAACAGGAGATTTCTATGATTTTTATTTCTTGTTTAAGTTAAATTTAATTCAGAGCAATTGATTTTCATTTTTTAATTATTCTACCCAATTTTTACGTGAAAATAGAAATCACGAAATCATCTACATTTCAAACTTTCCGTTAAGGTTAAGTTTAGTAGTCGTCCTCTTGGATAACCCGATACGCAAATTTTGTATTACAAAACCAGTAAGGTTAATATAATTTTTATGGACAAATCAAAATATGCAGATTATATATTTGTATAAGTTACTGCTCTTATTTGTACTTTTCTATTTAACTATACGAAGACTTGTAATGAAATGTAATAAAGGAGATCGATATTTCAGATAATCTTGTCCTATCAAAAATCATTAAGTAAAATATTTATATTTTCCCTCATTTCAACTGTGTTTACTTATTTTTTAAAGAACTTCACACACAATTACGTGAGGGTTACTTGCGCACAGCTCTGATTGATTTTAATGATATACAAGAGAATAGCCAATTAGAGTCACCAACACACACCACCTGCTCTTGTGTTGTTCAAACGAAATAGTGAATATCGACCAAGTCTCTTATGTCCAGCCCAAAGCCTCAAAACATGGAGTGCTTTCATACGATAAACGGACGCAAACCATAAATTTTTGTATGTAAAGTAAGAGAAGTAACCATTGGACTATGCCCAACATATTTATTTCATTTGTGATGATTAACATCTTATCTCATTTTTCACTGCCATATTATATATAAAGCAGTTTATTCTATCAATAAACAGCAATCTGTATAAGTATAAGCTCTAGATACTACTAATAGCGTAAAAATCACTTCTGGCAGAAGATATTGAACTGAGCTATACCTTGTTCAGTTTTACAAACATCGCTGGGGTGACTTACATAATAAAAGAAGACGGTACTAGAAGACCAATTTTTTATTTATGACAAAAGTAAGCATTTCGTCGCTAATTCGTCATAGTACATTTTTGACGCCAGTGAAAACGTTCAATAGCTCTACCAATGAAAGAAATTGACGAAAGCATCGTCTTGGCTCGGCATGGCCAAGCGTGTTAAGGCGTGCGACTCGTAATCTGAGAGTCACAGATTCGCATCCCCGTCGCCCCAAACATGCTTGCCCTTTCAGCCGTGGGGCCGTTATAATGTTACGGTCAATCCCACTATTCGTTGGTAAAAAAGTAGCCCAAGAGTTGGCGGTGGGTGGTGATGACTAGCTGCCTTTCCTCTAGTCTTACACTGCTAAATTAGGGACGGCTAGCACAGATAGCCCTCGAGTAGCTTTGTGCGAAATTCAAAAACAAACAAACAAGCATCGTATTGTATTGAAATCTTTTTTTTTTTTTTAAATCAAAACTGGGGCGTTCTCTTATAAATATATTTTTATTCTATATTGATTATCTGTTAGAAATAACAAGAAAAATTCTTACCAATTACGATATTGTTGCTTTGATATATGAGGCAACAAAGAACCAGTGGTATCTACATCAAACATGTATTTGTTTTTACATAGCAATGAATCATTATTGTAAATGAGAAATAAGAGCATAAATTAAAAGAGCAATAATGTAATAAAAATGACCCTCTTTTTTTTATTTGCTACTCGTTTAGATGAATAATAGAGATAATAAAAGTCCCTTACTTTTGTTGAGATCTATCTTCATTCCTATAGGAAAATATCTCGTTTTTATTTTTTAATATTTAATAATCAAATGATACAATAAAGAGATTATTTCTTAATTTTAAACCTTCTGGTTTATTAGTGATTTTAGTATAAAATATCCATGATAGGCTACAGGTTTGAAAGTCATCCCATAATTTACTGGAGGCCCAAGATACTGCCCCAGCTCCTTAGTTACATCTGTTGCTACTCCAAGTGAGGTCCGTTTTCGAAAATAAACAGCCCTTTAGGATACCATCCATGGTATTTGAGTACGTGTACAAAATTAATTCCTGTTAGGTTCTGAGAACGAGTATGAATTCAGTTTCAAACATGGTGTTCTCAGAATCCAGAGATTCAGGCTCATAGACTCTGAATTTTTTTCAAGATCAACATTACTCTTGAGTGACCTTGCAGGGTCATTTGAGCGCTCTCGTTAAGGGGATTTATGTTATATAGATAAGGAGGAAATCTCTCGGATTACATCGTTGCCAAGTATGGTCACGCTGTCTCCTAAACTGTAGGAGGAGTTAGGACAAACTTACAAACACAGAGGATGTGTCTCTAGAGAATTTTTTGTCGCTAGTGTTCCACAACTTTTTCTGTATTGCGGTCTTTCATAACTGTTTGTTTTAAACGCAAATTTTCTCAAGAGCTATCTGCACTGGGTTCATCAAGAGAAATCGAGCTCAACTTTCAGGGTTATTACAAGTCTAGTATAAAGTTGAGCCTTCGGTAGACATTTACCGAGAAATCATCTCCTGCCTGCAATTGCATTTTTTAAATTTTTCTTGTAAATTTGTATCTTAGAAACACTGAATTACATTTAATTGTGCTGAGCTCCTTTACGCTTTTAAATCATAACTTAGAAATACTGAATTACATTAAATTAGAGCTCGGCATGGCCAAGTGGTTAGAACACTTGACTCTGAGGGTCGTGGGTTCGAATTCCCGTCACACCAAACATGCTCGTCCTTTCAGCTCTGGAGGCGTTATAATGTGACGGTCAATTCCACTATTCTTTGGTAAAAGAAAAGCCCAAGAGTTGGCGGTGGATGGTAATGAATAGCTGCCATCCTTCTAGTCTTAGACTGCTAAATTAAGGACGGCTAGACTCGTGTAGCTTTGCGCGAAATTGAAAACAAACAAACAATACATTAAATTGTGCTAAGCTTCTTTACGCTTTTAAATCATAACTTAGAAACTTCTGAAAGCTTGAGGTGATGTTGACAAAATGTGAAAACAGAACTAACTTGTCGTTTAGTCCAAAATTATTCAATCAGTGTTCTTACACACATCTGTTTGTCCGGTAATTTAGCGGTAGTTTGAAGGTTAACTCTAAATATTGGGTTTCTAAATATTTGCCTTCGATGAAAGAAGGCAGAGCACAGATAATCAGTTGTGTAGCTTTGTGCTAACAGTTAACTAACACGCCTGGGATCTGAATATGAAGTAGACAAATTAAGAAGAAGTGGTTTAAAATATCCGCGATCTAATGCGGGACATAAAGGTCACCTCATGATCCACAGAAGTCCCAATGTACTGATCAAGTGTCTCCATTATCCATAATTACTTCTATAGTTAGTCCATGGGAGATTTGTACTCCCAAAAACAGTAATATATAAGCTGATTTTTGGTGTAATGTTGGGGTAATGAGCACAATTTCCAACATGGCGCCTCTGGTAAATCCGATGCCACTTTCAGGTTCATCGATCTTACAAACCTACTACTAGACTCTATCATATCTAAGTTTTGTTCCTCATTGGTAGAGCAGCTGCGCCACATAGATGAAAACACCCTCGGGCCAACCCAGTTCCATCTGTCAAGTTTAGCGTTGTTAGTTATAAAGAGTGGGAGTTATTTTTGAAAAAGCAAAGAAACACACAGCGTGAATTAATAAAGGTATATAAAAAATAGCTTAAAACATCTGAACTTACTTGATTTTCAGACGTATTAGTAACTTGATAGTTATTCGATACAACTCTCTCGGTACGTTTCATAACATAACAAGTCTGAAAGTATATCCAGTTTATGTGGCTGAATCGTACACAAAGGGAGTTGGTGATCATGTGATGTAAATATAGCTTTAGAACTATACAGAGAACATAATCTGGTAAACTTTAGAAGCAATCTGAGCTCATGGGTTTACGATTATAAAAGTTGAATAACAGACTAAGTAATATTTAATGCAGGGCTTAAATGTTGGATCGACAAAATTTGCATCAATCAGCATAGAACATGATACTAATAAACTGATAGAAGACAAATCATACGTTATACACTTTATGTGCCCACTACAAATTTGTTTTTTTATTTGGGACTAGTAATACTACATAGATTCTGTGAACTATGAAACTGCTGAACGTTTTCTAAGCGAGATAGAAAATTGTATACCTGTATACCAACATCTCACCCGTTTGATGGTGACGTAACGTGTTAGAGATGAAATAAATAATAATAAAAAGAAGGAGCAGATTTCAATTCTGATCGATATGAACACGTGTTTCGAATTGTAAAACTCTGTAAGAGCAACATCCTTGTAACGAGGTGTTAGGCTGAGATATCAGTGAGAAACTCGAATATCACGTGATCCACTGCATATGGAGCAGATCGGTTATGAGTGCATGCGTTTTCTTATAGCAAAGTCACATCCGGCTTTCTGCTGTGTCCACCGAGGGAAAACGAACCCCCGATTTTAGGGCTGTAGATTCGTAAACTTACCGCTGTATCAGCAGGGGACAGATCAGTCATGAAACATTTGTTTTTGTAAAGTTATATTTACTGCGAGAAAACATGTTTATATATAGCACAGAAAATATGATAGAAAACGATATGAAGAAATGAATAATATCATGTCATCACTATAAGTGTTTAAGGTTCTTAACCCTTAATACGGATAATTTGCACGTAGCACAAAAATATAACAATAATCGACATAAAAAATAAATAATTTCGTTTTTTCTCTTTTATGTCGATTATTGTCATATTTTTGTGCTACGTGCAGTTATCCGTATTAACATTGCTTTATTTTGGAAGCTGTGGTCTTAAATTATTACCTACGTTACTTCAATAAAATATTATAATTTATGACACGAAAAAATAACAACTAACATTCCTGTAAGGAAGCTAGTCTTGCATTTTAACAAAAGTGTATAATATATAAATAATCATTGTGTTATTTGTATCTGATTATTTGTAAAACGGTGGTGATATAACAGACGATAGACACCAATTAGGACACTCTTTTACGTACACAAGTTAACAATACATAATCCACAATCTCACACAAACAATGCTATATATCACGTTTATCACGCAGGAGCTGTAATACTTTTGCTGCCTGCGTTAAAAAAAACTTAGCACCGAATCTAGAAAACGCACTAAAACAGTTCAGAAAGAATAGAGACACAATACAGTATTATGTATCTAATCTATGTAGGGTAACTTTTCTGATTATAGACCTTGAAGAGGCGATATTTCGTCCACATATACCGGAAGACTGAAGAGCGAATTTATTTTTGTTGCGCTAAAAATTACATTTATTTATTTTTCATGCTCATCTTCAAAGATAACATCTCATGAAAATGTAAACTTTGTATAATGGTAACGAACTTTGCCATCATCATTAAGTAGGGTCCGGCATGGCCAGGTGGTTAAGGAACTCTACTTGTAATCTGAGGGTCGCAAGTTTGAATCCTCGTCACACCAAACATGCTCGTTTTTTCAGCCGTATTGGCATTATAATGTTACGCTCAATCCCACTATTCGTTGGTAAAATAGTAGCCCAAGAGTTGTTGGTGGATGGTGATGAATAGCTGCCTTCCCTCTACCCTTACAGTGCTAAATTGGGGACTGCTAGCGTAGATAGCCCTCGTGTAGCTTTGCGCGAAATTAAAAAAAAAAAAGTCATAGAGACTAAAATGGACGTTTACAATCTACGCAGGTATTGTCTAACTTAGGCGCGGCTAACTAAACTATAAATAATATAAAAAAAAAAAAAAAAGACCGGTGCGTTAAACAGATGTCAACTAGCTGAATGATTTGTGTCACGCCTGCAGACGGTAAGGGTGTGTAGTTGGACTCAAAATATTGCGTGTTCGAGGAATTGCGATCCACCCATTATTTGATTCTGTATTTGAATGCTAGATTTTTTTTAGCGACTCGTTGAATAAGTGGATAAATCGGGTATCCAACGGCTTATGGTTGCAACAGTCACGCTTATTACCTTAAAATTTTGTATATCGCTCTTTGATCATTTTACAAGTTTCTTTAATCTTTGTTTGCATAAAGTTTCAATTATTACACCATAAAATTGGTTTAATGGGGCAATTAGTTTTATACAAAATGGTTATTTTGTTTCTGGCACTTAAAGATTATTAACCTATTTTAAGAGTAACGATCATATCTTATTCTCAGAATAACTTTAGATTTGGGGTCAGCGCTATTGATATCTCTACTTTCGCTCTTATCTGTCAGTTCAAAATTGTGGATAGCAAATTCAGATAACTCTTGAGTTGAGTTGCACGAATATTCGAAAGAAAGAAATAAACTTTCTAAAAACGCTCAACTCAAAATATACAACATTAAAAATCATTATCGACGTCCATAGTGCGAGTAAAACAAGCTTAACATTTGGTCAGTGTCATATGTGTGTTTCTAGAAGCTAAAATGGCTCTTTTGTGCATTACCACATGGATAAATTAACATGATTGGTTTGATGCCAATTATACCTGAGTAAATATATATACGTATATATACATGAAAATTCTAACGATTCGTCTCAGATATAGTTTTTTATCTTTGAATTTATAAACAGTACAAAAGGGATAAGGGTGTAATCAGAGATTTGTTTTACATTATATGTTTCGTTTATTTAAAATTTTCGTGCAAATATACACAAACGGTATCCTGAACATTGAAGTCCCTGATATTAATCTGATAGAATTGAGTGATGGCTGCTGTATCTGCACATTGAAGTCCCTAATATCCACTTGATATACTAGAGGGAATTCAGTTATATCTGTACACTGAAGTCCGTAATAATTATATGATTAGAAGGAAGACAGTTATTCAACGGCAGCTATGTTACCTAGCTCTTAAACTGTCTGATCAAACAGCGAGATTTGTCTCCTGTTCTTACAGCACATTCATAGTTCTAAAGTGTGAAGTGTATTTTAGTAGCAGCAGTACATCCATAAATTTCCTAGGTCATAGTCTGGGCAAACGAACTGGTAACTCATGACTCTTCCTACATGTTTGAGGTCAAAGGGCTTTACCAGCCATGATGTTTTGTTTTTTGTAATTGTTCGTAAACCCGTTTGTTTTGTGTTAGGCATAGAAAAACTGGATCTAGGTCTCAGAATTTACCTTTTCTTATTAGCTCACACGACAATCAAATCTTATTGACTTTTACTTGACCTTACAACTCTTGTCGAATGATACAATAAAAATGTACTGTCTCTCCATCTTCGCTCGTGTCTACATTTCAACTTTGTGGATTATCCTTGTGTATATTTGTTTTCCCTTGCACCTACGTGTGTGTACAAACCTGTTGCTCTGCTTACGCGTCTGCATGAGCGTATATGCACAATTCTTAAATACATTCATCAATACAACAGCAAAACTAAGCACTTAAGTTAAAAATAACAAAGCAGCAATAACCGCTGAAAAACAAAGTAAAAAACACAATCAGAAATATACGAGGTGCAGAAAGTTGCCAAGAAAGATACTGTAGTAACTGTGTCCGAAACGGGGGAAAAAATGAAGTAGATGCTACATTTACAGTACTGAAAAATCAGACAAAAACATGGATGCTACCAAACTTGATACTTCTATAGAAAAGCAGCAAAGAAAGAGTTAGGGACATCCTGTATCATCTGCATCTACTCACGGCAGACAGAAAATCACACAACACGGGTAATTGAAAACCTCGCTGGATACTTGCATGGTACAATTTACGAAGTTACTTTGAAGTTACGTAATATGTAAAGAATAACTCTTCAGTTTAGGGTAACTCAAATTATGTACGTTAAATACGTTGGACTAGGTTGTTTTGAATTTCGTGCAAAGCTGCACGAGGACTATCTGCTCTAATCGTTACCAATAATTGTCTAGATGGAAGGCAGCTAATTATCATCACCCATAATCAGCTTTTGGATTATTCGTTTACCAACAAAAAATGAGATTGATCATCGCATTTTAACGTCCCTCGCAAATGAAAGGTGAACACGTTCGGCGACACTTATTCGAACCTCTGACCCACAGATTACGAGTCTAAAGCCTTAATCAACATGTCAAGGCAGTCTTTTCAGCAGTAAGTCTAAAGCCTTATGATCGTAACATACAGGTTTCTATAGCTGTGATGGGCAGACCACGGATAACTCATTGTGTAGCTTTACACTTAGAAACAAACAAACTATTAGACTTAACTAGCTTCCATAAATGTTGAAAGTAATATATTTTATTATAAATGAAACCAATATTACGATTAGCTCTATCTACTGATGTAATAAGACATAATTTTTGTATATCGTTAAATTTACAGCAAGATTAATCATGCACTTCACTTTAGTTTACGTATTTGGTAAAGTGTGGTGCAGTTGATTGGATGTTTTCGTGTGTTATTGCGCTGACATGGCTGGTTGGCTGTGAGTTGTTTTAGTGTTGTACTGAATTTGAAGCTTTGTTAGATGTTTTCATGTGGTACTGTATAAGGATGGTTGGCTTGTTGAGTATTCCCAAGTGATATTGTATTAGCTGGCTGACTGGTGGCCAGGTTAACATAACACTGTATTAGGAAAATAGATTGGGTGATTTTGTGTGATACTCTACAATGTGGTTGGTTGGGTATATTCGTGTGGTCGTGTATTAGGGTGACTGTTTCGTTGGATGTTTTCATGAATGTAGTGTATTAGGGTGATTTTAGTCATTTCTAGTTTGATGTTGTACTATGATATCAATATTATTAATGTTACTTCAGGGGTTAATACCATGCCCACAACTGGGCATGAAAGTGGGTGATAGTTTGATTCGGGATGTTACGTGTCTTGGCACCTTTGTCAGAACCTCTTTCTGCTTTTTTGTTATATACTTAATTTTTTTGGGGAATGTTGATAGTGCAGTATCTATTTTAAGATTATTTGTTTGTTAAAACATAAAGCCGTAATAGGTTATAAATTTTGTGTTTATCACAGGGCACGAACCCAGAACCGGAGGGTTTATAAGCTCATCGTTGAGCTAACAAAAATATTGTGTTATTTTTCCTATAAATGATGTAACTGTGGTTTCCATGATATTGTTGGTTTTGTTATATAAATTACTCAAGTTAAATGTTAAAAAAAAGAAGGACCGGATCGTGATTTAACGTGCTATTTATTTAAAAATGACCATACTCTTATCCACATCTGGATAGAAGCCAGTTTTGTCATTAAATTTGTACCGAGGTCGAGGCAAAATTCACTATCATTATAATAGTCTATAAAAATATTTATTCATATATAAGAAAAAAATCAACAAAAACATGAAATTTACATACAACGTTTACTGATACACAGAAATCAGATGCGAAAACCCGAATTATTTGATTATCTGTTATAAAAGTATAATTCACAGCAGATCTATTTTACTAGAGATGCTGATTAGCCTGTGGTTTATGTATCATTGGCTACACAGAAATCAGATGCGAAAACCCGAATTATTTGATTATCTGTTATAAAAGTATAATTCACAGCAGATCTATTTTACTAGAGATGCTGATTACCCTGTGGTTTATGTATCATTGGCTACACACTACACACTACCACGTCAAGAAGAAATATCTTTCTAAGTCTATGAAAGAATAAAGTAACTTTAGAGCAACGAGGTATTGAAAACTGTCTTAAAAATTGAAAATTGTGAGTAATTTCTACTTGATATCTATTAATCATCGTTTATTTTGTTTTGTACGTTGAACTGTACTGAGTCCCAAAGATTTTATAGGAAAACGTTTAGAATGAGTTTATTTTTTGAAACAATGAACAAGAACTGCGAAAATATCATTGTACAACAGCACAATTACTTATAAAATTTATATGGTTTCATTTAACAGTGGAAACAATACTGTGACTCCAGAAAAACTTTCAAACGTAATCATACTTTTAAAATTGTGTTAAAATAACTCATCGAAGATGTCATTGTCCTCGTTTTAGGCTATTATTTTAGTTGTCTGTCATTTCGAGTTTATCCTACAGTTTCAAACTGGGAATATATGAGGTCAACAACACATTAAAGTGATTAGATAAAAACGAACTCGTAAGATAACTTTAAGTTCAATAAAAATATTCATTTAGAGTAACAACCAAACCAAATTGTGTACACTTAGCAACACCGTAATAATTCTATCCCTCTAGAGGCCTCCAGCCTTCTTAAACAGTGCACTGACTGAGTGGTGCACGTGCTGCTCAAGATAGGCAGTGTTGTTTAAAAACAAACAATACTTGTTGGTTTAAGTTACTCGAGATCTACAAAGTTTAATACGTTTAAGATCTGGGGCACAGAGAAATTTGATCAAACTTACGTTTAACAGTTATGTATGTACTTTCTTATTCTCTAGTTTCTAACATTAGTCTTAAAAATCTGTTGATCGAAAGAAACGTTAAAATAATCTTTTTTCAACAAGTACCACACCGTAGTAATGAGGCCACTTGAGTACAAAGTTCATTGCCTGAATCTATGAAGAGGTAATTCGTTGTAAATAACTTACGGGAAATAATAGTGCGTTATTATAAAATAAATTAAAATCAGAGGTACTACGATGTGGAAATAATTTTAATTTCTTTTATAGTTTATATTAGACTCTCACTTCGAGCTTGTTACTATTTTATGTTGAAATCACCAAGTGTTTAGTATAAAAAATCGCTGATATGTTGGCTAGGAAGAATTTAAAATTTTAGAGACTTCGATATAAATATTTTTGAAGAGGAAGTTAACTATTTATAATAAAGGTCTCTCCTACATTAACATTTAAACCTTGGCTCTAACCCTAAAACATGCTTGGAATCTCTATGAAAATGCTCTTTTTTTTTTGAAAGTGCATAAGAAGTTTTAAAACTAAAAAAAAATTGTATTATTACATTATGTAACACAAATTTTGTTCCTGGATAGTATGTGTTATTTATTAATTGCTTATGTTGTAAGAGTGCAGAAAATGGCCATTATATCCTTCAAATTTTGCTTTTGTGACCTGGATAATGAAATTTAGAAATTAACCTATTTTCTATGTAAAAACGGGCAAATTTGCACGTTTTCATTTACATAAGGTCTGAATAAAACAACATATGAATCAAGATCTACATGTATTTATACTAAAGTTATACAAAAATGAATAAAATTGTTTAGAAGTGAGCAATTTTTCGAGATTTGCGACTGTAATGTAAATCAATTTCACGTATCAGTCCCCAAATATTGTCTCCCATCATGTTTTCGTTATATGCTCCCAGGTCACAAAAGCAAAGTTTGAAGAGAAAAATAGGTCTTTTCCATTTACTTTAGGCATAAACAATTGGGAAATAACACTTTCTGCCCAGGACAAGAAAAAGTAAAAATTTTGTGATATAGTGTTATTATTATTGTATAATGTATGGAATTATGGATTAAACTACCAGGTTAGAGACGTGTGAGATTCAAGTAAAGCCGTTTTTCCATAATTTTGAGAGGTAGCAGCCATTTAACAGAGTCAACCCCCACAATGGCTTTGGCCAGTTTTGAACCGAATAGGGAACTGACTGTTACTCTTATAATGCATCCATAGCTGAAAATCCAAAATTTATTAATCAGCATTGTACACGAATCGTAGACCTTTGACCTACAACGCAGCGCTTTAAACATTATACCATGCCCAGTTCTATTTATTACCACTTTTATTGCAACTTAAATATGCGACATGATGCTGCTGTAATCAAAGCTTACATGCAGCAGGCATTTTAATTGTAATGGAATAGTAAGGATAAAATTTATACTCCTCGACCATGAAGGTGATCAGTACAAATTTGTCAGAGAATATGTTACTCTTAATCTTCGTATCTAATAAAACATTTCAGAGTAGAAAGCAATTCAGAAGTATTACTTTTATAAGAACGAATCAAACAAAAGAGCAACCTATAATAAGAAAAATATTTGAAAGTATAGATAAATAATTTTAACTGCAAAAACAATCATCAGACAAAAACATCCTTAACCGAAAGAAATCTTATCAAAAGAATTTTTGTGAAAAAACAACAACAAAATGTTTGGAAAATAAAACATTCCTAATAAACGTGGCGAGATTACATCAGCATTCAAAAATTAATTACCAGAATACTTGGAAACATTCTTATCAAGTAAGCACGTTTTCTTTAATAACTTTTCTCTGTGTGCAAAGAAGGGTCAAAGACCCACATCTTGTGAAACGAATATATGTTTTTTTTTCTTCTTTTATTTTAAGTTTTCGGTCACGCAATTATAGTACTGGGATCTACGCTCTATTATACAAATAATAAATCAAGAATTTTATTTAGAAACTTTTGAAACAAAAATACCTCTTTTTTTTCCTAATTTAGTTTTTAGAGGCAATCGTTCCAGTGACTTACAATATCAGTTCCTGCAGTAAGAGCTTTAACTTTGGCGTCGAAACGTCTAGACTGTTCATGGGTAAAATACTGCCTCCAGTCACCTACCTGACCTTTCCTAACAAAATCGACTTTCTTTGGCTTCTTTAAATCTCCAAGACCGGCTCTTAACAACCCGAAGCGAAGAAACGATGGGGTAGAGCGTCCGAAAATTATTTTAAATGGATTTGTGTTGAAAAAATCTTCCAAGTCTTTGTTCGTTGACTGCTTCATGTATTCTAAACTGCTGTAGTGCAGAATACGTTGTAGAAGTCCTTCGTTTTTAATCAGCATTTCGTGGTATTCTTTACCAATGAAATCAGCCACTTTTAAAACCGCTTCGCGATGATGCTCTTTCATCCATTCATAAGTTAGAAAGAGAACGTTGGGATTACTTCGATGAGGATACCACGACAATAAGTGGTCAAAGTAATCCCCAAAATCTGTTTCTCCTTTGATAAATAGTTCAAAAAAGGTTTCAAATGAGCCTTTCTGGAAGCGGTACATGGGGATCATCTTGGTGTGATGGTAAAACGAGACACAGCAATCCTTAGGGTTCCGAATTATATAAATATACTTGGCTTCTGAGGAGTAAGGTATGAGGTGGAACGGTAGATGAGTTTTGATTGGACCACGAGCGGGCATATCCATGATACTTTCGCTACCCATTGCTTCAAGAAATGGGGTCCGTTTAACAAAATCCATGTAATTTTCGTGTCTTTCCCCTTTGTTGAGAATTAATAATACAATCTGTTGCATCCATGTTGTTCCGCTCTTGGGATAGGTACAAATAAACACGTCATCAGGTTTGGGTTTATACTTTATAGCAGTATACCAATAGTGACTTGGTAACAAGGGTGGGTATCTCCTACCTTCGATAATTTTGTATTTAGGGAGAATATTCTTGGATGTAGGGTTGAAAAGATTCTTCAGGGTACTGAAATAAAAAGGAAAACGATCAGAATTGTCATATAAGAAGCAGAGAATCGTTTAATTCCGCGTGACGCATATAGGAAGTAATTTAGTTTAAACGCATTGCATACATAAGTGTAGTTACATCAGCGTGGCCAGTTGGTTAAAGTGCTTGACTCGTAATCTGAAGGTCGCGGGTTGTCACACCAAACATTCTCGCCATTTCAGCTGTGGGTGCATTATAATGTGCGTTCATTCTCACCATTTAATTGGTAAAAGAGTAGTCCAAGAGTTGGCGATGGGTGGTGATGACTTGCTGCTCCTTCTCTCTAGTATTGCACTGTTAAATTAGGGACGGCTGGCGCAAATAGCCCTGGTGTAGCATTGCGCGAAATAAAAAAACAATAAAAAATATTTCAGTATAATATACAGTTTCAGTAATCTGAGCTTGGAAATAGACCCATATTTTAAATTTCAACCTTATGAAACATCAGTTAAATAGCCAAGACAGAGAACCCTTAGATTTAAGTATAGCATTTTCAATTATAACTAGAGATAAGGTAAGCAGTCAATAGCTCACGTCACCACCAGGTTCTGACAGTGAACTGAATAATCGGTTTAACTATAACTGTTGTAACTAGTTCTCAGCTGAAAAGTTAGGTCGTGTTCACGGTCATCGCAGCGCAATCACTGGATTTCTCGATTTGCATTTCCTTGCACTCTAACCACTATGCCACGCCTCATTTCAGCTAAGAAGCAAAAGTTGTTGTCGTGACTTTTAGAGAATAATTAATGAAAATATATCACTCTGTAAGCTTCGTGATCAAAAAATAACAAGAATCCTGTACTATGAACACAGGAATTTACCTTATCTTTTAATCTCAGTAAAACTTTAAACTACCGATGTTTGGTTTAATAATGTAACTGTAACAACAACGGTATTACCTTTCTAAGATTATCTATCATAATATAACTGTAACAACAATGGTATCACTTTTCTATGATTATCTATCATAATATAACTGTAACAACAATGGTATCACTCTTCTAAGATTATCTATCATAATATAACTGTAACAACAACGGTATTACCTTTCTAAGATTATCTATCATAATATAACTGTAACAACAATGGTATCACTTTTCTATGATTATCTATCATAATATAACTGTAACAACAATGGTATCACTTTTCTAAGATTATCTATCATAATATAACTGTAACAACAATGGTATCACTTTTCTATGATTATCTATCATAATTTAACTGTAACAACAATGGTATCACTTTTCTAAGACTATCTATCATAATATAACTGTAACAATAATGGTATCACCATTCTAAGATTATCTATAATGATGTAAATATAACAACAATGGTGTCATTTTTCTGAGATTAACTATCATGATGTAAGTATAACACCAATGGTGTCACCTTTATAAGATTACCTATCATAATTTAATTTTAACATCTAAGATTACATATCAAACGCTTTGCCTTGAGAAAAAACAAACAAACAATAATTCGAAGTTTGTAACTTACAAATGTAATTTTTATCTCGTTTGTGTAACATATAAAGCAGAACCCTAACGTTTGATTTACAGTTATAGTAATTTCTTTTACAATTGCTGAATCACAAGGAAACGAGTTCATGAAATATGTTTAAACGCATACACGTGATGTTATTTTGTTATTATTAGCGACATACTCTTTACATGTAGTTTCTGTGATGAATATGAAACACTGTTCGTAAACATAGAAACTCCTATTTCATGCTCCAGATTTGCAGCATAAGTTGCAGATACTAATCAAATAACTCTTCGACTTTGTACAGAGATGAATGAAAATATCGTAGGATTATTTTCGGTAGGTGACAGAATTGTTGTATGTGCTCTTCATGTGTATATGTTCCAAGCACATTTGTTTGTTTATTTTCGAATTTCGCGCAAAGCTACACGAGGGCTATCTGCGATAGCCGTCCCTAATTTAGCAGTGTAACACTAGAGGGAAGGCAGCTAGTCATCACCACCCACCGCCAACTCTTGGGCTACTCTCTTACCAACAAATAGTGGGATTGATCGTAACGTTATAACGCCCCCACGGCTGAAAAGACGAGCATGTTTGGTTCGACGGGGATGCGAACCCGCGACCGCCATATTACGAGTTGAACGCCTTAACCCACCTGGCCATGCCGGGCCCTCCAAGTACATCTATTGCAACAATAGAGACGAATACCATTCCCTCACTCAACATCAGTATCAAGATGTCCTCCCACTTGTAAGGGTCGAGAATTATGATTCTCCGTTTTCTTCACTTATATTCCTCGCTGCCTGCACCATCTTTCATAACTTAAGTTTATTATGTATAATTCATTTTGTAACGTCATCGAAGCAGGTATGTCTCCATCTGCCTCTCGCTCTTCTACCTTTAATTTTTCTCTCACGGGTTCGAATCCGAAAGCAAGATGTGGCTGATTAATAGGAGTGACAATCAGACTCTTAGCATATATAGTGGGTAGTATGGTGCTGCTTAGTGAATGCTTCTCCTGTGATTTGTAGTTCAAATCTAGGGACGGCGGCAAATGGACTTAATGGCTTTGTTATGAATACACAAAAGTGTTTTGCACATATAAAGATTTTGAAAGTCATTAAACATTTTTTAGTATTCTTCAAATACGAAAGTTATGTCTAAAGTGATCAAAATCCTCATTTGTTAGTTCGATTGCTTCTATGGCATATCTTTACACTTCCAATAATTTTTTTTCTTTCTACCAATTCAAACATGGAAAACACAACCTGTTTCTGCTTAGAAGAAACACAACATCGGTACATTCCACTCTAGTCTACCGTTGCTAGGGCAAAAACGAAGGTCTGGAAGATACAAGACACTAAAAGCAATGTAAAAATATAAGCCACGCGGAATAGATTGCATAAAAAATCGGTTAATTGGAAGGGTAAAATAAATGACCAGGATAAAAACTATTCTCTTGCTTGTTTATAAGGAAGCCCATTACTTCAGCAAAAATGAATAAGTATTATAAAAACACAATGATCAAAAGTATTGGTAAATCATATCCCCAAAACTCGATAAATCCTAATATTATCTAAGTGACAGATCTGTGAGAGGTGAGCAGTATTAAATAACATTACATTGTTATTTGTTATTATTTTGTTTATTTCATAAATTCGCGTGAAACTACACAAGGACTATCTATATTATCGTTCCATAATTTTATACTGAAAGATCAAAAAAAAAGAAACTAGTCAAAAACACCTACCGCCAAGCATTGGGCTACCCTGATAAAAAAAATTATAGTTTGATTCCTCAATGTTATGAAGTATCCAAAGCCACAAAGTGCATTGCGGGATTCTTAGGCCACAGGCTGCCAGTCCTGATCGGTAGTCACTATAGAATACGCTCCGCCTAAAATATATTTTCACAACACCACCTAGTGGTACAGTGGTATGTCTGCGGACTTATACTATTAGAAATTGGTGGTGGGAAGAGAAGATAGCCCATTGTGTTGCTTTGCGCTTGACTTCAAATAAACAAACAAACAAACAAATATTTTCACAACAGTCACAGTAACCCAACTAGCAGCTTTTACAATATAACTAACCTGCACCAGTGGTCGGCGTATTGTTTCAACAGATTCCGCAGGCGACAAAAAATATCCACGGGAATGGAAAGTAGAAAATAGATAAAAAGACACCCAGCTGTAAAATTAATCATAATTTCTGCGCTGCCAAATTGCAGATAGTTGTTAATTAGTTTTCAGAAAGACGTTCTTTAAAAAGATGAGAAAACGAACGATGTCTTTGCTATAGAGATCTTATTCTTACTAAATGAAATTCACATGGTTATAAGAAATAGAATATTTTAGTTTTAACTCGAAGGATCGACGCTTTAAAAATAAAATGTTTCGCTTTGCAGTCTCCAATTTTACGCTGCTGCAAACTGAAATTCCTAACAGATGATTGGCTAAATGTAGGTCACGTGGCTAGAAGTTGACATACTTTTAAAGAAAGCCGTTCGTCATAATTTAGTATAATTAGGTCACATCATTTCTTCTTTTATCATTTTCATTATCGTATACGCAGACATAGCCTTCTTATACGGTTTAGAAATAAAAGACTGGTGAAATTTCATGCTACGATACAGGTGTGTCAAAGGAAGGTTGTGATAAAAATAGAAACACTGTGTCCCGCGTTTTTAACCGGGAACAATAAGAGTTATTTTACAAACAGCCAGCACTCTGGCGGCTCTCTCAGTTTGATAGGTATGTTTGTTCATAAGCACAAGTTAGGGAACGTGGGTTGTCGGCCCACCTCATACTTACTGAAGGAAACTTGAACGGAAGGACTAACCAAATGGCATTTTGTATTTATCCGAACTTAAGTTTTAATTAAAAACATTTTTTTTTTTAAATTTTGCACAAAGCTACACGAAGGCTATCTGTGATAGCCGTCCCTAATTTAGCAGTGTAAGACTAGAGTGAAGGCAGCTAATCAACACCACCCACCGCCAACTCTTGGACTACTCTTTTACCAACGAATAATGGAATTGACCGTAACATTATAAAACCCTCACGGCTGAGAGGGCGAGCATGTTTGGTGCAACCGGGATTCGAACATGCGACCCTCGGATTACGAGTCAAACGCCTTAATCCACCTGGTCATGCTGGGACGGAAAGAAAACAATGGAAAACTCACCAATGATTTATATATTAGTTACGTTTGTGTATGTATTAATTATGTTGTTTTACACAGTTTCTTAGATTTTATTTCTTGACACTCTTGAAACCATTTATCCGCTAAAACCCAGAAATATAGTTCAGACCGTAGGCCACAAACCATCTCCATTTATTAACCTCAAACCTTAGAAACATAGATCATAATGTGACATATAAATCTCGTCTTATTTTTAATATCAAACTCACTATCACCTGTGGATTTTGTTTTCTTCGAATCTCCGCCGCATCAAACATGCTCGCCCTTTCAGCTGTGGGGGCATTATAATGTAACGGTTAATCCCACTATTCGTTGGTAAAAGAGTAGCCCAAGAGTTGACAGTGGGTGGTGATGACTAGCTGCCTTCCCTCTAGTATTACACTTCAAAATTAGGGACGGCTAGCGCAGATAGCCCTCGTGTCGCTTTGTACAATATTAAAAACAAACAAACAATGTCAAGATAATTAAACTTATATTGTTGAATTTGAGAAATCAATTTTCAGTGATCACTTACTTTTATTTGAATGTATGACGTAGATTTTCTCATAGTGGCTTTATAAATGTTTAGGGATTCAGTGTACACTTTTGTGTAGGTAGGTAGTATTCTTCGTTTGTTATTTTTAAACTTTATGTTCCTGTCTTTGAATCAGCGACGTTTGTCGAATGTGATGTGAATATATTCAGGTTCGTTTGGTAGTAGGCTGGAGGCGCTAAGGAGTAACAACTGGTTTTATATTTGTGGCTATTGAAAGTCTTCACTTTTTAATATTAGTTTCTTTAATGTGGTTTGTAACCAGCAAAAGTACGAAGATGACAGCAGCCCACAGGGGGGTCAGACTCGCTCGCTAACCTCTTTACCTCTCCTTGTAAGTATACCTGTCAGGTTAAAGTGACTATCTCGCTAAAAGCGAACACACACATACATACCTTTATTTTCAAATAATGGTCTAGAAAACTCGATAATAGTCAATATATTTCTGATATTATTATTATTAATTTTACTCCTATGATATTTTAATTTTATATTGCTATTTTACTATATACATATGTTACTAGCCTAGATTTTGTAAGCTGGTCCAACATCGTGAGATATTATTATTAAACATGTTGTAAACACCAAAAATACCTAGTTTTAATTATTTTAGGTTTCGTTTACCTGTATACAGATTTATGACATTATGTGTTTTTCTCATTTTGTTTTGCAGATTCGAGCGCCCGAATCATCTAGCCATGCTGGTCGTTACTGGAACAGTGCAATAAAGTGAAACCCATAGAAACAGGGATGACTAATGATTTTAAAGTAGTGCAAATTTCATGTCCTAACTTTCGTGTAGACGTCAATGAACAGATAAATAAAGCAATAAGATATCATGTGAAACTTTCATATAAAATGAGTGTTAGGTGTTACAGCATGTAATATTTGTAGATGACAGCAAGGCGCAAATTTCAGCCTCTAGGATCACACAGTGATTACCTGTGTTTCATAAAGCAAATAAGAGTAACAGGTTTCCATTAACTGTGTACTATTCATAAAATAAAGAGATTTTACAGTTTTTCACACCTTGCACCATTAACTGTGTACTATTCATAAAATAAAGAGTTCTTACAGGTTTCCACAGCTAGCACTATTAATTATATACGTTTCATGAAATAAAGACATCTTACAGGTTCCCTATCACAGATAGCCCTCGTGTAGCTTTGCGCGAAATTTCAAAACAAACAAACAAACAAGCTATTTAGGTCTTGTTTGTTTTTTGAATTTTGTGCAAAGCTCCACGAAGGCTATCTGCGCTAGCTATCCCTAATTTAGCAGTGTAAGACTAGAGGGAAGGCAGCTAGTCATTACCACCCACCGCCATCTTTGGCCTACTCTTTTACCAACGAATAGTGGGATTGACGGTAATATTATAACGCCCCACGGCTGAAAGGGTAAGCATGTTTGGTTTGACAGAGATTCAAACCCGCAGCCTTGAGATTATGAGTCGAGCACCTTAACCATCTGGCCGTGCCGGGCTTGAACTGTTAAGGAACAATAGAGGTGTATATATTTCTGCATGTGGCAAATACGTTAGGTACATATTTTTACTGTTTCATGACTTATGGAATACTATTTTTTTTAGATTATGAAACTAGGGCATTATAGAAAGCTATGATGGTGAATGAACTTGAAAGAAGTTCCAAGTGAAAGCCATGCTTGGTTAGAATCATTTCAGTAACAGTAATTACTCTGTAATAATTCAAATTGTACTTTTCTATTGCACAAGAAAACTGAACAAACTGACAAAAATCGTCTAAACCTTGGTTTGTTGTTGTACAGTTAAATTGAACAAACTGAGAACTTCATGCGCTGTTTTTCGATGCGATTTATTTATTTGTTAGTTAAATGATTCCTTTGTTTCAAAGGTAACAATTGTTGTGCGTTATCTGTTTCTTTTACTCTGTATACAAATTACGAAAAACTTGTAGTTCTGTTGGTTTAAGATTTACGTGCCAGTTTTAGATTTACTTGGAAACATAATAAAGTTCAACAGCTCATACCATCAACTTTTTATATTTTGTAAAGCAGTGAAAATGCACTGGTTTTAAAAGCAGATTCGGTTAGATTTCGGTACTTAGTATAGCAGTGGCACAGCGGTATGTTTGCGAACTTAACAGCGTTATAACAGGAGTTTTGATACCAGTGTTTGGCAGAGCACAGACAGCCCATTGTGTAGCTGTGTGCTTAACTTCAAACAAACAAACAAACAAACAAACAAAAAATCATCAATTACATATATTTTATAAAACAAAGAGAAAATCTAGGGTTCCGTAACTGACACCATCAACCCTAAAACAATGAGAAACTCTACGTCTTAAAGACGTTATCTTCATTTTTCTTAAAGAAAATAGAAATTATGTGTTCAAAAATGTTATACATCAACCCTATGCATTTCTCATATGCTTCTACAGCTGGAATCTCCAGGATTGCATATTTCCTTTATTTTGAATCAAAGACAGCTTATAGATTTTCCAACTTTTAATATTACCTTTGCTTGATAGTTGAAGTGTACGTTATAAGTTTCCACGCTGTGTTCTGCCTTCTCAGATACTCGTTTTTATGCGTGTATACCAAGCTTAAAAAAATCTTTTCAGTCATCTGTATTTTAAAGTTTTCCGTTAAAACACAGTAGGAGACAAATAACTCTCGTTGTTCACCTAAATAGTTGCTTCGTTATTAATATTATGTTTCACGGTAATAGGCAAGCATTTCCATGTTAAATTTCACACAAATGTATTAATGAAATATAACCAACGTTTAATCGTAACGAATATTTAATATGAAACTGTCCAAGCCTCAAAATACAGTAAAATATTTTTACTCAATGATTTTACTGTATAAGCATAAAATAAAGTATTATGAGAATACACACTCATACATTGCGAATTATGGAATTATTTATATAGAACAAACTACAGTAAAATGGAAATATAGGTTAAATGTACAAAACATAAATGATACAAGGACTCGTCTTGAGCTGAACTATTTAATTAGATTCCTCAGTATCTATGATTGTCTACCTAATAAACGTGTCTATATAAAAATTCGTGTCATTTTATATGTCGAGATACATGGAAAACATTGTCACTATAGTTACTTATTCTAAACGTAACTTATCCAATTTCGTGAGCGTGAGTAGAATGTTAATATACCTATCCAAAAATAATATTTATAAAAACGTTCAAGGTTTTACTGCGTTAGTTTGTTGTAACAATAAAAAATATATATATCAAAATTTATGTTATGTTTAAAAGAGGATACCTTTTCAGAGTAATATTATAACATCGACCGTGTTTTTCATAACCTGTAAACATCAGACTTAGAATTGTTGTCAAAAATGGGGAAAAAAAATGAAGATAAATACAACAGCCACAGTCTATTTCTCTAAACCCAAACATGAATTTAAAATCAACGCCAGTAGTTTAGATAAAACCTTTAAAACAATGCATTTCTCAATTACGTTAAAGGACTTTAACAATGTGGCGAAATCAACAAAGATTGTCCTCTTAGGCCAAAAAATGGCAGCAAATATTACATAAAAGTTGTTTTTTATCAAACAAAAAGGTTTTAGCGTGTATTAAAATGGACTTGAAAAGTACCATTTCAATAAAGCTTTCGTTTATTGTGAGCCACTATCACCACGATTAAAAGTTTACATGGTTATTGTGCAACATGTGCAAACGTTTTAAAAATAGGGTATAAATAAATTGCCGTATTGGTAAACAATATTAGCCATCCCTAATTTATCAGTGTAAGACTAGAGGGAAGGCAGCTAATCACCACCACCCACTGCCAACTCTTGGGCTACTCTTTTACCAACAAAAAGTGGGATTGATCGTCGCATTATAACGCCCCTACGGCTGAAAGGGCGAGCATATTTGATGTGACGGGGATTCGAACCCGCCTACCTTGGATTACGTAATGCAGCCCTTCATTTTGTTTTACTTCACTGCTGAGTATTAATACTCTCTCTATATTTATGTTTTGTGTAAAGTAAAGATTTTGTGTTTCAGCAAATCGAGAAAACACATTATGTGAAATATATTGTTTATATTTGTTGTCTACTTAGAAAATAGTAATTGTTATAAAACACATTATGTGAAACATATTGTTTATATTTGTTGTCTACTTAGAAAATAGTAATTGTTATAAAACACATTATGTGAAATATATTGTTTATATTTGTTGTCTACTTAGAAAATAGTAATTGTTATAAAACACATTTTGTGAAATATATTGTTTATATTTGTTGTTTACTTAGAAAATAGTAATTGTTATAAAACATATTATGTGAAATATATTGTTTATATTTGTTGTCTACTTAGAAAATAGTAATTGTTATAAAACACATTATGTGAAATATATTGTTTATATTTGTTGTCTACTTAGAAAATAGTAATTGTTATAAAACATATTATGTGAAATATATTGTTTATATTTGTTGTCTACTTAGAAAATAGTAATTGTTATAAAACACATTATGTGAAATATATTGTTTATATTTGTTGTCTGCTTAGAAAATAGTAATTGTTATAAAACACATTTTGTGAAATATATTGTTTATATTTGTTGTCTACTTAGAAAATAGTAATTGTTATAAAACATATTATGTGAAATATATTGTTTATATTTGTTGTCTACTTAGAAAATAGTAATTGTTATAAAACATATTATGTGAAATATATTGTTTATATTTGTTGTCTACTTAGAAAATAGTAATTGTTATAAAACATATTATGTGAAATATATTGTTTATATTTGTTGTCTACTTAGAAAATAGTAATTGTTATACTGTCCTTGTTATAAGTTTTATAAACACAAAGCTACACAATGGGCTCTGCCCACCACGGGTATCGAAACCCGGTTTTTAGCGTTGTAAATCCGCATACATACCGCTAAGCCACTGGGGGTCTATTGTGACAAAATAAACCCGAACTTGTTAAAAATACTATCGTCTTCGAATAATTGAAACTGTCATTTCTTAACATTTAGCTTGGTTGTTTTTGTTTCGGTGATTCTAGATAGTTCATTGTCCCTAACCTCAAACAAACAATCAGTTTTGGTAAGGAATACAACATTTTACCTTAAAATACAAAACAAATTATTATTTCAAACTATGAACCTACATTCAAGGCAGCAACAGTTCACACTTAAGTTCTGATCTTCAGATTAACAGTCACATTATCTACGCCCCTCCGCTAGTATAGCGGTAAGCCTACGGATTTACAACGCTAAAATTAAGGGTTCGATTCCCCTCGGTGGGCTCAAGAGATAGCCCGATCTGTCTTTGATATAAGAAAAACACATACACACACAATATCTACAGAGTTTATCAAACAGTCAGAAAATATCATTTTGGGGCACAACATTTCTTAAATAAAATTGCATTCGTTTCTTTGTTTGCTTTTTTCTTAAACACCAAATTAAGTAACCGTTTTGACTATTTCAATTTAAAGTGTCAAACATTTTTGTGTGAAATAATAAATACTTTCGATTGACTGATAAGTTAAGGAAATGAACAGATAAATCAATGGAAAATTTGAAAGTGTTCATACACATTTGCACAAAGCCTTAAAAACAGGTACAAGTTTATAACAAATGCACACGTACCAACAAGGCTTAAGAATTCTTCACCGCATCTGTTTGGTAATGTGATATAATTCCTGATGTCAGAGAACAGTTCCATTTTTAACGTGCATTTTCTTGGTAAAGAAATTAAACACTTCCTTTCACAAAGACTAGAAGTACAATTTCACAGAAGGCTGCTTTACTAGTTAATATTGTCTCTTAACTACAAGTATGAGAGCGGGAACAACCGAACCATATAGGAACTAAGTCTATTGCGTCCAGTTCATTACTTCACGACAATAAACCGGAACTGTGTACAGGCTCACACCTGTTTTCAGCTAGTTACATTGTAGGGAAGCTTATGGTAACTCTGTGGTTCAGCGGTCAACCTGTCCGATTATAGGTTTGAAGTTACGCAGTTTGCGCCATGTCACAAAAATAGTTGATGCGTTATAAGGATAACGAATCAGATAATGAGCCATTCGCGGCTTCACCTTATTTCCGCGTGTACTTGACATGCATGGCGTAATCTTTGAGATTAATGCTCCGAAAAATAGGTCTTTTGCTCGTATCATTTTCTTCCCTTAAATATTAGACTAAGAGTGTGTTTTTTCTTATAGCAAAGCCACATCGGGCTATCTGCTCAGCCCACCGAGGGGAATCGAACCCCTGAGTTTGGCGTTGTAAATCCGGAGACATACCGCTGTACTAGCGGGGGGCTAGCCTAAGAGAAAAATAACTGTTTATAAACCTTGTTGCTGTGAAAGTTGTTATTTGTTGCTGGAAGTGTCACTACGCGTTAGAATAATAGGCAAAATAAGACAGTCGTGTTAAAATAAATAATGTAAGATAATGTTTCTCTTCGTATAAATACACCATAGTTGTTTTGTTTGTTTGTTTTGGAATTTTGCACAAAGCTACTCCAGGGCTATCTGTGCTAGCCGTCCCTAATTTAGCAGTGTAAGACTAGAGGGAAGGCAGCTAGTCATCACCACCCACCGCCAACTCTTGAGCTACTCTTTTACCAACGAATAGTGGGATCGACCGTTACATTATAACGCCCCCACGGCTGAAAGGGCAAGCATCTTTGGCGCGACGGGGATGCGAACCCGCGACCCTCAGATTACGAGTCGCACGCCTTGACACGCTTGGCCATGCCGGGCCACTATAGTTGCAAATAAATATAGTAATATAATAAAGCTCTTTCTAAATACACCACTGTTGTACCTAAATAAGGTATTATGAAGCATCTCTTTCCGTAAATACAAAATTGTTACAGCTAAATAATGCATTATAATGTTTCTCTCCTTTTTAAATACACTAGTGTTGCAACTCAGTCTATTACATTGTCTCTCTTCTTGTAAATACGCAACTGTTGGAAAAACTTAATGTAATATAATTTTGTTTTTCTTATAAATACATTATTGTTGCAACTAAATAATATATAAGGAAGTCCCTCATTACAAAAACAAACCACTGTTGTAACTACATAATATATCACTTTGCAACTAAATCATATATTATAATGTCTCTTTTCTTGTAAATATACCATAATTACGAGAAAATAATGTATTCTAAAGTCTTTCTTTCTGTAAATAATTACACCACTTTTCCAACCAATATTTGTATTATTATTCTCTCTTCTTGTAAATATACCACTATTACAACTAAATTATGTATTATAATGTATTTCGTCATGTAAATAACCACTATTGCAGCTATTTGACGTATTACAAATCGTCATCTTCTAAGTACACACGGTGGACTCAGCAGATAGCCCAATGTGGCTTTGCTATAAGAAAATACTTACACCTATACCTACCCCTAAATACATCTGTGTTCTGACTAAATTATGTATTATAATGTCTCTGTTCTTGTAAATACACCACTGTTACATATAAATAATAAACTATAATGTCTCTCTACTTGTAGATATTCCACTATTGCAACTAAATAATGTATAAATATGTTTCACTTTTTGAAGCTACACAAGTGTTGGAACTGTATATTGTATTATAATGTCTCTCTTCTTGTAAATAAACCACCGTCACAACTAAGTAATATATTATAATATATATTTTCTTCTAAGCACATCACTGATGCAACTATATAATACATAATGCCACTGTTTTTTTAAATACACCAATGCTGCAACTGTATAATTTGTTATAATTCTCTCTTCTTGCATATAAGCCACTGTAATAAGTAACTAATGCCTTATAATGCCTATCAAGGAGAGACAATATAATATTTTACTTAGTACCAGTTGTGTATACAAGAAAAAGTGCTTTAGTTCTAACTTTGTAGTATTTACAAGAATAGAGACTTTATAATATATTGTGATAACTGAATAATGTATTATTATTACGATATCTCTCTTGTGATAAATCCCACACTGTTACAATCATATGAGGTTTCCGTTCTTGTAAATACACTACATTTGGAAGTGAACAGTGTATTATAATATCTCTCTTCTTGTAAATAAAGCACTGTTGCAATGACTAATGCATTATAATGTCTCTATTAAATAAAATAATTTATTATAATATGTATCTTCTAGTAAATACACCACTGTTATAAGAAAAGAATGTATTATAATGTCTATATTCTTGTCAATAAACACTGTTGCAACTAAATAAGGAATTGTAATGTCTTTCTTCTTGTAAAGACACCAGTGTTACAACTAAATAATGTATTATATCATCTCTCTTATTGCACATACAGTGGTGTTACAACTAAATAATGTCTTATAACATCTCTCTTATTGTACATACAGTGGTGTTACAACTAAATAATGTATTATAACACCTCTCTTATTGCACACACAGTGGTGTTACAACTAAATAATGTATTATAACATCTCTCTTATTGCACATACAGTGGTGTTACAGCTAAATAATGTCAATCTTGTAAATAATCACTGTTTCAACTAAATAATGTGTTATAATTTTTCTATTCATGTAAAGACTTCTTGAAAATACACTAGTGTTGCAACTAAGTGTAACAGATTTACCGTTATACGTTTATTTTAGTACCTACGCTCGTTTCACTATAGTTTTCTTTTTTTTTGTTTTTGCATGTGGCATATATTCTTTATTGTGTGTTGCACAAGTCCCACCTGTTCTCGAAATTTGTATAACGTTCTTGTGCGTAAGGATAAGAAAGGTACTAGGTATGTATATAATACTAGTGATTGACAGTATAGTTGCAAGCGAACTTTAGTGAAGGCTCTAAAGTCTCGTGTGATTGATATATAAAAAAACGACGCAACGAGAGAGAGTATCGATATTATTTGACAGCTACAATTAGTATACTATAGGCCTAGGAAACTATAATTATGATTAACGTCTATTAATCGGAAAACTACATAATTTGACCAGGAACGTTATAGATTTTGAGCATTACAAACCGTTCAACTTCAGTGAATTACTTCAGACGCCATTATTTTGACGAAGGCATCAAATATCTTTTTCGGTAAGAAGTGAACTTCCAACCGCTGTAAGGCCAGTAAAGAAAGACGTCGAAAGCTTAAGCGAGGTGTACATGGAATTAATGTGCTCCTCGTGGACCCAGATCGTCAATAAAATATTCAGTTCTATGTAGAATATAACATTCAATATAATTTGTAAATTTGTAAAACTGTTGTATATAAACCATTATTTGTAATAACTATTAGTAATAACCATTATTACAAATAGTATTGTTTCTAGGTTTGTATATTAAAACATGTTTGCATTAAAAAGGAAATTGTTTGTATGAGCTTGTTGACAAATACCATAAAGTTGCCACATATTAACATTTAATCAATTTATAAATTAAAGTTCAAAATTCCAGTTATTTGAAATAGTAGTAAGTAACGTACGTAATATAATAAATTGGGAGACTTATATATGTAAAAACGGCTCGTTTGGGTTAGGAAAATGTTTTACGTAGAGTGTTCACTTCTCTACGTAAGAAATTTTCTCAACCCAAACGAGCCGTTTTTACATATATATTTCTCTACAAGTGGGTTTTCTCGACAGCACTGAAATTGGAGACTAGTCTGAAATAAATTATAATACGTAGCATAAGTAAGGTATTATAATAAATCTCTTCTTGTAACTACACTACTGTTGTAACTAAACAACGTATTATAATTGTCTCCTCTTGTAAATGCACCTCTGTTACAACTAAGTAATGCATTATATTGTCTGTCATCTTGTTAATACACAACTGTTGAAACTGATTACTGTATTATGAAGTCTTTTTTCTTGTAGCACAGATAGCCTAGTTGCTTTGCGCAATAAAACACCAAACTCTTCTTGTAAATACACCCAACTTATAACTAAATAATATATTAGAATATCACTCTTATTGTAAGTACCCCATTGTTAGAAGTTAGTTAGAATTAATAATTGTTTTGTGTGGACTTGTCTACTTATATGTAGTTAATATATGTATAGCTAAGGTTTATTATAAGAAACAATAATCTTAGATTCGTTCAAATCTTAGATAAATGGAGGTTGTAGCTCTTAGTTTTCTAATATTTTGTTGATTAAAAAGTCTTAACACCACCTGTTTATTAACAATGTTCTCCTTTCTTCCCCCCAGTGCCTGAGCGTTAAGTGTCACGACTTATAAAATTAAACACCAAATTTCGATATTCACGGTGGGCAAAGCACAGATAGCTCATATTTGTGTTTGATCTACCGATGAACAAACGAATAAAACAGCCTAAAACACATTAATCCAGCTTGTGTTTTCTTCCAACAGAGAAAGTATGGTTATGTGTTTAATTATTAGAGTAAGTTTTATTAACAAAGATTACGATTTTCAATGAAAATGTTTCTCATATATTGACTCAATTCCTTGACGTAGAGAGTTAGCTAAGATGTCACAAATGATGCATTGCGCTGAATGCATTGCATTTTAATGAAAAATGACCATGAAAGCTAATATTTCGCTTTTGAAGTGCTAGAAAACAAATTCCTAGCGTCTTTCTAGCGTGTATATGACTGTAGAACAATTGTATAAGATAAAACTAAGGATAAGATACGCAATGAAAATAATAATAGGAAACGTAAAATGTAATGTTTCTGGGTACAAGTGTGAAAATATATTCGATAGAAACATGAGAAAAACTTGAAAATAAAGTTTAAAAAAAGGTTATGGTAGATGTGAATCATATGTTAGACATATAGTAATACTATATATGTACGAAAAATACAGGCCAGATAAAATACAAAGACTCGATGATTTAACGTTGGAATGATATAATAAAGAGAAAAATGAAAGGATGAATTATATGGATGAGAACACAAACCTACTAAATATATCAAACGGCTTTTCCTCAAACGATAAAAAATAACATATCCGATTTGTGAGAAAAGTTGCCTTAAATAAAACGTTTGGAAACTACACGGAATCTAACAAATTCTTTTACTTGCTGCTCGGCATGGTCAGGTGGGTTAAGGTGTTAGATTTGTAATCTGAGGGTCGCGAGTTCGAATTCCCGTCGCACCAAACATGCTCACCCTTTCAGCCGTGGGGGCGTTATAATGTTGCGATCAGTCACACTATTCGTTTGTTAGAGGGTAGCCCAAGAGTTGGCAGTGATTGGTGATGTCTAGTTGCCTTCCCTCTAGTCTTACAGTGCTAAATTAGAGACGGCTAACGCAGATAACCCTCATGTAGTTGTGCGCAAAATTTAAAAAACAAATAAACAAGGTCCTATTTGCTCAACCTTTCGAGTCTACGCTTTCATCAGGACCTTGCAATTTATGTAATGAACTCTGTCACTCAAATTAAGCATCTATTGGTTCCTGCCAAGAAGTATTAGACAATTTCTATCAATAAGACTAACTTAACTGCTGTCAATAAGTATTAACTGGTTTTAAACTGTTTCTTGTTAAAAAGGCTAATATATTATGTAAATTTGTCAGATGGCTAACATTCCATGTAAACAACTGTGCAGGTTAAAGCTATCACTTGTTAAAAAGGTAACGCACCATGTAAACAACTGTGCAGGTTGAAGCTGTCACTTGTTAAAAGGTTAACGTACCATGTAAACAACTGTGTAGGATAAGCTGTCACTAACGCACAATGTAAACAACTGTGTAGGTTGTACATGTCTATTGCTTAAACTATTAAACTTCTTGACCCTTAACATTAATCGGCAAAATTTTAATTTGGTGAAGTTGAGACTCCAGAATGTCCATCTAAAGTGAAGTTAAAGTAACCCAAATAACCCATAGCAAAGCATATTTGATTATTACTTTGTAAAACATTTCTATATAACTTGGTCAACACTAGAAAAGTATTGACAAAACTGGAAAGAAAAATATAACATGGAAATTCCGTCAGTCTTTACAAGTGTAGACATTTTTTTATTATAGTGGCATTTCTAGTAAATGTAGATAAAAGGTTGAGCATTTGGTTAACGTTGGATGAAAGTGTACTGCTTTTCCTGTTTTTCTTCATTTTAGTAACGTCTTATGGTAAAAATAAACTAAACTGGGAGTTCTCGAATTTTAAAATAGATATGTAAAAACGTATAGTTTCGGTTGAGAAAATTTTGTATGCAGAAGAGCGAACAACGTTTCGACCTTCTTCGGTCAACGTCAGGTTCACAAAGAAAGAAAGAGGTAAGTGATCGATAGCTGATCACATGTTTGAAGACGGTTGTGTAACTGAATGTAGGAATGAAAAGGGCGTGCGCTTAGATGTTTGATTATATTTATTAATATCGGTATAAAGGTGTTCCTTTGTATTGTTTTATTTTGGGCTTGAGTTGTTGTATAAATAAGGCTTCTTTAATTTTGCGTTTGTTTATGTTTGTTTCTTTATTTAGTATTTGGGTGTTTTCTATGTTTTCGAACACTACAAATCAAATAAAACACAAACATAACCACAGAAAACACCCAAATATTAAATAAAGAAACGAACATAAACACACGCAAAATTAAAGAAGCCTTACTTATACAACAACTCAAGTCCAAAATAAACCAGTACAAAGGAACACCTTTATACCTATATTAATAAATATAATCAAACATCTAAACACGCCTTTTACATTCCTACACTCAGTTACACAACCTCCTTCAAACATGTGGTCAGCTATCGGTCACTTACCTCTTTCTTTCTTTGTGAACCTGACGTTGACCGAAGAAGGTCGAAACGTTGTTCGCTCTTCTGCATAAAAAAATTTCTCAACCAAAACCAGCCGTTTTTACATATATATATTTCTCTACAAGTGAGTTTTCTCGTCATCACTGATTATTAGTTGTCGAATGTTATTTTGATTGTCATCCTTTGAAAATATTTCAGGCTGTGACGACCATTCCTCCATACACACAAAACTATAGGAAATTACCTCACGTACTCTTACGATAGACTTGCGACCTCATTTTGGGCCAGAATCCCAGTTTGAGAAATGCTGTTGTAAACGGCCACTTGTGAGACCCCTTACTTCACCTGAAAGGAAAAAATAAACCTGGAGTAACATAAAAAGACTTTCTTGTAATATGTATGTATAATGAAGTCATAAGTAAAACAAATAATCTAATAAAGTTTCGACAACTTCGTTGACAAATACAATGACAAGGTATTGTATAACAAATACTATGACAAGATATTGTATAACAAATACAATGACAAAGTATTGTATAACAAAGAACTTTCTTCATTATAATGATTTAATAAAAAGTTAGTATTTAGAGCACCCAGCTAGTCCAGCGGTATGTCTCCGGATTTACAATACTAAAATCAGGGGTTCGATTCTCCTCGGTGGGCTGAGAAAAGGTCCTCCTAGTTGGGGGTTGTGCAGTAGACTAACAACTTACTCACTTAAAAACCAGTCTGTTCATGAAACCGCCAATGTTTGCGGTTCTATGTTCCTTACGGAATTTAGTGGTAATTTTTATTAATATTTAGAATTAGCTCTCAGTACTCTTTTCAATTTATCTACTATTGATCGGGGTTTTAGTAAAAAATTAAAGCATTATGAGTTTAGTAGTTTGTTTTCCAACTGTCCTTGATTATGTTATATATATATACTATAATACGCTTCCTTTATCTTTTGACTATTTTTGCCAGTCCTTCTGGTACATTTAACCAAACAATAAGCTTCATAGGTCAGTAATTTTTTGTTATTTTTACAATTAATTATTACGTTTGCACTGCCAGAAAATAGGCTGTTTATGTGCATCAATTTAACTTGACCTGCACGCAGCAAGTACTTGAACCACTGCCAGTCCAACAAAAGTATCTAAGCTTAGAAAAAAACGTGCACAGATTATTCGTAATGCCTGGGAAGAACAGGAAGTAGGACGATAAACACGTAAAGGATTCATAATTAGACTTAAATGGTTTCAAGTTATTTAAAGTACACTTTTATAACGTCTCTTTATAATACGTTATTTTAAATACTTTAAAGAATAAGTCGATATAATGATGGCCAAGCTGTTAAGTTTTCAATATATACGTATGAGAGACACCAGCAACTATAATTAAACAGATAATTAATTACAATAAAACACTAATAACTGTGGGTTTATATTTTATATGAAAAGTGAGAGAATAAGTAGACACATAGATAAAAATAAATAGCTGGACTGGAAAAACAAAGAGTTTTCTGGATGTGTTAACATTGTGCTTTGATTCTACGTTTTAACCTTAAACGTTATAACTAATACGTGGTAACTGCTTATCGTTTCAGGATGTGTGCCAAATTCGCGTTTTAAGTGGATTCAGTTAGAAAACCTGAATCGAACATGACTGAGCATTGGAACTATAAGATCATCATTTTTAATGGCGGGAACCAATACGAGTATGTAGTATACGTGCACTGTGTGAGGTTGCATCGTAAAAGTGTTTTCTATGCTGCACGTGATAAAATTTTGTGTGTTCTCTTCTTTTAGTAGTAGCCAGAGCGTTTACAATGGTTTTGTTGACTGGCTAGCTCGTGCAGACAATAGACCTTGCATATAGCTTTGCGAAAAATTAAAAAAAAAATTGTGGTGATATTTCCGGAAATTTTATGGGCTTAAGTAATTGAAGTAAATTTTATTTCGATATAACTTTTAAGTCATACATATATCTGATTTATTTCTCATGATGACGAGAAAAAACTGAACAAAATAAAAAAATAAACAAACCTACTGAGAGATGTTCGACTGTGACCTAGGAGTAAGCTAGTTGTAAATAGAGATCTCATTTTTACCATATCGTGATACATACGAAACATTTGTGATGTTTGTTTATTTTGAATATTATGCAAAGCTACACGATGGCTATCTGCGCTAGTCGTCCCTAATTTAGCAATTTAAGACTAGAGGGAAGGTAGCTAGTCATCGCTATCCACCGCCAGCTCTTTGGGATACTCTTTTACCAACGAATAGTGGGATTGACCGTTACATTATAGCCCACATATGGCTGAAAGAGCGAACATGTTTGATGCGAAGCGGCGACATTAAGATTACGAGTCGAGTGCCTTAACCATTTGGCCATGCCGGGCTATTTGTGATGTCATATACGAACACCAAATAATGACATCTTATTAAATGAAGGTTTATATTTGGGAAATCGTACTTAATATGTCACTAGTCAAATGTCGAATCATAAATAAAAGCTAATTAGGAGGAGTTTCGTATGTATTTACATTTCTTATACTTAGCTGACGTGACAGTAAAAAAACAAGACAAAACAAAACACTTTGCCGTTAACTGTGTGAGTTCATGAGTTTTAGTGCACGCGAATACTGTTTTTGTCTTTAATTATTTCACGAGTCTAATACGTCTGCTCGGAGGTACATTTTTTATAAATATGAGCCGGAAATTGGTTACTGTTTTGACTAACGCCTAGCTAAGTTATCTATGACCACTCGCTTAATTTAGCGTAAGGGGCTTTTAATAGCCTTAACTATTCTTAAACTAAGTATAAACTTAAGACAAGATAACACGTATTGACGACATACAGCAGATTCTAACCTACTGAAGAAGTAAATGTGAACTTTTTTTTTAAAATGTGAGACAGATACTAATAATTCTGGCTCATTCTGGGTTACTGAACTGTAATATAAGTAGGATAAATTTACATACTTACCACTATGTAACTGTTTTTCTGGCAAAAACAAAAAGAAAACATTAATACTGTAGTAGTGTAGTTCTGTAACTGGCAGGTTCTCTCAAATTATCGGGTGAAAATATTTCAATATCCAACCCATATACGATAACAAATGACTTTACTTCCTTCTTTTATACTACTACAAAGTGGATAAGTTATGAACTGCCTTAGGCCTTTAAAGTTGACGTTAACTAATGTAAGATCAATCAACTTCCTTGTATGTTTTGTTTGTTTTATTTTTGAATTTCGCACAAAGCTACTCGAGGGCTATCTGTGCTAGCCGTCCCTAATTTAGCAGTGTAAGACTAGAGGGAAGGCAGCTAGTCATCACCACCCACCGCCAATTCTTGGACTACTTTTTTACCAACGAATAGTGGGATTGATCGTCACATTATAACGCCCCCACGGCTGAAAGGGTAGGCATTTTGGCGCGAAGGGGATGCGAACCCCCGACTCTCAGATTACGAGTCGCACGCCTTAACACGCTTGGCCATGCCGGGCCCAACTTCCTTGTACCAAGTAGTGGCGTTCTGAGGGAGTGTGAGGGGGTGGTCCGCTCCAAGTAATAGTCAGGAAGGAGTATCATCGGGAAATTTGAAATACTAGTACAAGTTTTCAAACCAAATGATAAATTCGCCACAGGAAGAAAAAAAATGTTCAAACCATCGTAACAGTTTAATGTTGTAACAACAGAAGAATTCCGGAAGTTTATTCTAACTGTGACTCTGATGAAGCTATCAGCGTGGAAATTGGATGACTTCAGAGGCATTAGAAAGCTACTACAAACAACGTTGAAGAGACAAAGAAATGGACAGTACTGCAGTTTCTGGATTTTATTGTGAAATGGAATTTTTGTGAATTTCTGTGTTTGAGTTTCGTTTTCACTGCCTGTGTGCCTATTGCTTCTTGTGAAAGAAGTTTTTCCAAACTGAAATATATACACAATTTGTTTCGCTCAGTCATGAGTCAGACAAGATTGACAAATCTGGTTTTACTTTCAACTGAATAAGTGTATGTGTTTCTTAAAGCAAAGCCACTTCAGGCTATCTGCTGAACAACTGAATAAGAAAATGCAAAGAAAGCGAATTTTGATGAGGCTATTGCTCAATTGGCAGAAATTAAGGCTCGAAAGCAGAGCTTGTGAATCCTCTCCATTTACCTTTGAAGAATAGGCCCAGTGTTGGGACTGGATATCCTGTGTTTTTTGTATATAATAAAATGCAGTATTACCTGTTCACCGAATTTATAATGTTCTGCATTTCTTTATTTTTAATTTGCTTATGTACTGTTTAAAAATCTAATTGCAAATATATTTTTGTGTGTTTAAATTTTAAAATTACTTATGGGAGAGGATGCCAAATACTTTAGGTACGCCCCTGGTACCAATATATCGCGCTAGCTGCCACAATGATTGATTCGCTTTTTATCTTGATATTAAAACTATATCTTTAACTACCTAATTCATGAATAGGAGTTTCCCTATTGTGAAGCTGGTCACAAATTATGCACCTGCAAAAGTATTTGCGTAGTTGAAAATTCACCTGTATAAGTACGCTCAAGCGGATATATATATATAATGTATATATGATTTTAAAATTCCATTCGGTAGTCGATAAATAAATATACTTCGTATTTTAGACTATTTGCTATTAAACCTGTAAGTATATGGTGCAATAAGGAGTTATGTATTAAAAAATGATGAAGCTAAAATATAATTGTGCAGTTGCAAACAGTTATTAGGAGTGTGTGTGTGAGTTTTTCTTTTAGCAAACCCACAACGGGCTATCTGCTGAGCCAACCGAGGGGAATCGGACCCCTGATTTTAGCGTTGTAAATCCGTAGACTTACCACTCTACTAGCGTGGGGCTGTTCTTGAGACAAATGACTTCCAAATTAACCTCACGCGTGTTCGAACCCCGTCACACCAAACATGCTCGCTCTTTCAGCTGTAGGGGCATTATAATGTGATGGTTAATCTCACTATTCGTTGGTAAAAGAGTAGCCCAAGATTTGGTGGTGGGTGGTGATGACTAGCTGCCTTTCCTCTAGTCTTGGCGTTTGAAAAAAGAAAATGAGGCAACACCCAGTGTGTTTGTGTCAACATATGGATGTAGTTTCACCAGATTACTCGATGTTATTGTTTTGGTCACTGATGAAAAGGGTAGTGCAGTTAGGGAGGAATTTAGACCTTGTGTGTCTGTTGGTTCTGTAAAGATTTTTGACATAAATGACATTCCCACACAGGTTTTATGTTAAACTGGGGCAACTAAATCATTATTGTTAGAGGGTATACTGCCTTTAGATTCAAATTCTGCCACTGATGAATCTGTTATTGCTCATGGTATTGAGAGTGGCTTTGTTAATGCTCCTATTCATAACATTTATTTAGCATCAAACCTAATTTCGGGACCATTTGTGGTTGGAGTGAAACTTACTCTGCCAATTAAGAGTGTATCATTGTTGTTGGGAAACGATTAGTCTGGGATAAAAGTTGTTGTCAAACCTGAGGCTGTTAGCGATCCGTACACTGTTTCATCCAAGAATGATGTTGTTAAGGATAATTCAGACGAGTTTTCCTCGTGTGCTGTGCTTGAGCTCAGGCTAAGAATTTAAGCCAAAATGATATTTTTCAGATCGGACATTGATCTTATAAATAATTGTCCTATTGACAATTCATTGGTGAGTGATATTGATGAATGTGAGGGATCTGATTCAGCTGAGGAAGTTCCATTTATTAAAAGAAAACTGATCGATGAGCAAGAACAGGATTTACAGATGTCTTTACTGTTTAAATATGCACTTCCAAAAGATGATGTGGAGAGAGCTCCAAATGGTTAATTTTTATAAAAATTGTGTGGCCATGGAAATCGGAGGCCACCAAATATACCAGCTTCGGAGGACTAGGCTCTAGTTTATCAAATTGTTGTTCCAAAGCCATATCGTTTTGAAATATTGAAAATTTCCCCCAAATCCTATAGAAGGTCATCTAGGTGTCAACAAGACATGTGACAAAATTATGAGATATTTCTTTTAGCCAAAAATTAGGCAAGATGTTTCTCAGTTTTTGTAAAAGTTCTTAAACAAGTCAATTGGCTGGAAAACCAGATAAAAAAAATTCATGTTACTTCTTTGAAACCTATCCTAGCTCTCGAAGAACAGCTCAGTAGTGTGATTATTGATTGTGTTAGGTTAAACAGATAGCATTTGTGTTTAAGTACTTTCACGTGCTAAATAAGTTTATTATCAGAAGATTGATTTAATTAATTGTTTTATATATTGTTATGTGTGTGCTTTTCTCTTATAGCAAAACCCCATTGGGGGTATCTGGTGTGTCTACCGAGGGGAAATATTGTTATGATTTAGAAAAAAAAATGTATCAGGCTATTGCATATGATATGTCGGATTTTCATGTGCAAATTTGAAACTGGATTTCTTGTGGATGAAAGAGAAGAATTATCATACAATTTTTCATAATAATAAAATATATTGTCTGGTTCATTTGAAACTCACTTTATTTTCTTATTTAAAAACTAAATCACATACATATCGATATTTGTCACCACGGACAAAATTGATATTCGCGTAATTTTCTTGTACGAGTTTAAGTTTGGTCACAATGCAGGGCAAGCATCTTGAAATATTAATCATACATTTGGTGATGGCACAGCTTATGAACGCGCAGCACAGCACAGCGTTGGTTTAGGATATTTCATTCGGGTGACACAAGCCTTGAAAATTAGTCTTTAGACTGCCCTCAGACAGCCATTAATGATGGAGAACTTAAGGCCTTAATTGAATCAAGTACCCATCAAACCGTGAGAGAACTTGCCAACAAACATAATGTTCATAATTCAACAGTTTCCCAACATCTTGAAGCAATTGATGAGGTGAAAAAGCCCGAACTGACAGAAAACATTAAACGAGTTGAAATTTGTTCCTCATCCCTTACTCGCAACAAAAACTGTGTAAAAATGTTTTACACAGAATTGTCACCTGTGATGAAAAAGGGTATATTACAAGAATTTACGACAATCCAGACAATGTTTTGACGATGAAGAAGTACCAAAACCAGCCATTTATCCTAAAAATACTTGGTGGTCATCAGCAGATGGGATTCGTTTATCATTCTTAAACCTAAGAGAAATAATCACAGCAGAGAAATATTGTTGTGAACTTGTAATTATGCATCCAACGTTGTCACGAAAACGTCCAGCGATGGTCAATCACAGTGGACACATTCTGCTTCATAACAAGGGTCAACCTCATTCCCTAAGCTTTACTGTTCAAAACCTGAACAAACTTCAGTATGAAACTTTACCTCATCTACTATATTTACCACATATTTCCTCTACAGATGATCATTCCTTTAAAAATTCGGACACTTTTTAAAGGAAAAAAATGTTTGCAAATCAATGGTCAATTGAAAGTGCCTTCGAAGACTCCATTGCATCAAAGAACGTCTAATTCTTTAAAGATGGCGTTTATAAATTTAAGACTTATTGGTAGAAGTATATTTAGTCCAAACGAGCTTATTTTGACTAAATAAGTTAAAGAACAATAATATGTACCTTGTACCACATTTTCCTTTAAAAATCCGACATTTCGTATGCAACAGCCTGAAATAATTATTTGACAGTATATTGTATTTAATATATTGTTATCAATGTATATATATATAATATCTTATGGTGTAATTATACAGCACAGGATGGGGTGTTAAGCCCTAACTTACCAACTTATTTTTTTTCGTTCACTGCGGTTGATGTTCACGTGCTGTACGATATTCAGTTATTTGATGTTGTTTTTTGTTATAACACTCAATGTAAATTAGAGTCACATAAATTGCACGATCCCAGCAATACTGGTTATTTTGGTTGCAGTATTAGTGCTATCTATGCTTAATCCGTACATTTTATCAAAATGGAATTTCATTACAATAAATTAACATCTCTTATGCGTAAAAAAACTTTAAATATATTCGTTCAAGTGAAGTTGGACATCATCATTAACTACTAAATATTGCTGCCATTTGTCCAACAAGAATCGATTTTGAGATCAACGTGCTATATTCACACAGATAACAAGCGAAGCCTAAAGAACAACGGCCGACGAACTAGGTACATTGTTTATGCAACATCGAATATAGTCTAACTTATCAGAGTGATGCATAAAATCAAAGTTCTTCTACCACATGGTCATGTATTTTATTTATAGTGTGTTTCACTGTAACAATACTCAAGCACCATTTTTGAAGCCCGAGTAACAACGAATATGGAGACATCTTACAATAGAGTTTGTAAACAGGCGTTATGCCATACTTTACAGGAAGGATTCAGTCAGGGCTTCTGATCCAAGACGAAAACCTTAGTTCTTGTAAACTTGCAATGTTTCTTACCGAAAACGCTAGTTAGCCTTAAAAACAATCTACAATAGGGGTAGGAAATTCCTAGTTGTCAGCTTCAAACCTTTTGGATCTTGACAATAGAGAACGTACCACGAAAGCACAAGTGTTGCTTTTCCAAAAGTTAGAGTTATCTCTTAGTGATGATAGCAAAGTTCAGGTGCAAATATGTGAGAACATTAAAAAGTATAGAAGTAGCCAAATATTCTTCCTCTCTCCAGAATTCTTTAATTTTGTTCCATTACGTGTAATAAATTCCTCAAACTAATGTTACGTAAAAAGGCTTGATGGAGGAATATAAAGGATACCAGACCATTCGGTTCCACATTAAGTATACGTCTGAGAGGATTATACGAGTCTTGAAATACCATGGAATTCAGAGCAAATATAAGGCCTGGCATGGCCAGGTGGTTCAGACACTTGACTAGTAATTCAAGGGTCGCGGATTCGAATTCCAGTCACACTAAACATGCTCGTCCTTTCAGCTGTGAGGGCCTTATAAAGTGACGGTCAGTTGAACTATTTGTTGGTAAAAGAATAACCCAAGAGTTGGCGGTGGATGGTGCTAAATTAGGGACGGCTAGCGCAGATATTCCTCGTGTAGCTTTGCGCGAAATTCAAAACAAACCAAACCAGAGCAGATATTACGTGCCACATTATTAAGACTTTCGGTAGACTTTTGTTATATCATTCTGCATTTTCTTGGATTAAGTTATATTAAATAAAATATCTTAATTGTGTTCATTCTCCACTCTTTAAAATACTCAATAGAGAAAGCTACGACTTTTGTATATTTCATTCAATTAAATATTTTTATTACGACCGATAGAGGGAGTTTTGTGGCCCATGAGGTTATCCGAAGGTTTCACATACAGCTAGCGTATTAATTTTGGTTGCTCATCACTGATATTCAACATTAACCTAGTAATTAACGCATAATCTCAATTCTATTTTTACCAGATGACCAACAGAAATTGGTGTGTCAGAAAAATGCGGAATGGTTTATTGCCCCCATTTAGCAGTGTCTTAAAAACGATAGGTGAACTCGTGTTCCCCTTTTTTTAGTCTGAAAAATGTATATTTATCTTCCTGAAGACCTGTCCCAATTCATCACTGAGGGATTTTCACTAGAACGTGAATGATAAGAAAAAAAATTAAATGCCACTGACACAAACTAACCTGATGGGAAAAATAATGCTTGAAACACAGAAATAGTTACTTAAAATAAACTGTAAAAAAATAATTTAAAAAATCGGACTTGATGGACATGCAAGAGTATATAAAAACATAAATTATTTTGCTGAAACTCACGGTATCTAAAAACGGTTTTAAAAGAGTTTTTTTCACGTTACTTGCGCTGAAACAAATATATACATATATATTAAATATTTTCTAGTAATTTGTTTTTGTAACGTTAATACACTTGATTGGAAAGACGGAAGTACATAGAACTGTTAACTGTATGTGACAGTCAATGGCCTTTCTCTAAACGAATTGAGTTTCTAACTTTATCAATAGACAGAATATTTTGTTTTGTTCTTGTAGCATTAAAATAAACAATACCATTTAAATAAGGGAAAAAATATAAAAATGTTGTACCGGATATATAGCAAATCAGACTTCTCATTATGAGAAAAGAAATCTAACACAGATATAATAACAACCATCCAGATAGCACAATATTATCATTGTTACACTAATCAGTTTGTTTGTTTTTTGAATTTGGTCAAGTGGGTTAAAGCGTTCGACTCGTAATATGAGTGTCGCGGGTTTAAATACCGGTCGCACCAAACATGCTCGCCCTTTCAGCCGTAGGGGCGTTCTAATGTGACGGTCAATCCCGCTAGTCGTTGGTAAAAGAATAGCCCTCTTGGTGATGGGTGGTGATGACAGGCTGCCCTTCCTCTAGTCTTACACTGCGAAATTAGGGACGGCGAAGGCAGTCTAATTTAGCAGTGTAACACTAGAGTGAAGGCAGCTAGTCATCACCACCCACCGCCAACTCTTGGGCTACTCTTTTACCAACGAATAGTGGGATTGACCGTCACATTATACACCCCCACGGCTGGGAGGGCGAGCATGTTTAGTGTGACGCGGGCGCGAACCCGCGACCCTCGGATTACGAGTCGCACGCCTTACGCGCTCGGCCATGCAGGCCAAAATGATGTGAAAATGTAAACAAAAGAAACTGTAAGACACATTTGTTATCCTGTACTCTAATGTAACGTTTAGTTTCACGAATTTTACAAACATTACACACTAAGAATTCCTTTCATACTACATCGAATTCCCAAATATCATCCATCAAAATATTTTTTATGTTTGAAAAAAATTGAATATTATAAATTATTAATTTTAATTGGACAGGAACAGTCTCTAGAAAAAACCATGTTTAATTTTTTTTTCGCTATATGAAGAGATGGTATCATAAAGAACGAGCACCTCAAGACATAAGCTATATTTGTAATGTATGTTTTTTAAATCATTAACATAAATTTTGTAAAAGACAATACAAATGTTGGTTTACACATTTTTTTTAAGTACAAAGTTTATCATTCCTCAATGGATCTAAAAAGATATGACAAACCTATGAACGTAGTTACTTGTATAAAACAAAACAAATGGTGGTTTACGCATTTTTCTAATCCCTTAGGTTATCATTCCTACAAGGGATCTAAAACAATGTGCCAAACCTATCATCGTAGTTAACTGTAAAAAAAACAATACATATCGTGCTTTACACAGTTTTCTAAGACCTTATGATATCATTCCTCAATGGATCTAAAACAATATGCCAAACCTATTATTGTAGTTAATTGTAAAAAGAATATAAATGGTAGTTTACACATTTCTCTAAGAATTTAGGTTATCATATCTCAATGGATCTAAAAGAATATGCAAAACCTCTCCATAGAGTTACTTTTAAAAAACAATACATACGGTGGTTTACACATTTTCTAAGTCCTTAGGTTATAATTCCGCAATGGATCTAAAACACTATGCCAATCCCATATAGTTGTTACTTGTAAAAAAGAATACAAATATTTTTTACACATTTTTCTATGACCTTAGGTTATCATTCCTTAATGGATCTAAAACAACATGCAAAACCGATCCATGTAGTTACTTGTAAAAACAATAAATATGAGGGTTTAGACATTTTCGAAAGTCCTTAGGTAATTGTTCCTCAATGAATCTAAAACAATATGCCAAACCTATCCATTTAATTACTTGTAAAAAACAATACAAATATTACTTTACACATTTTTCTAAGTTCTTAGGTCACCGTTCCTCTATAGGTCTAAAACAATATGCTAAATTTATTGATGTAGTTAATTGTAAAAAAACATTAGAAATGGTGGTTTACACATTTTTCTAAGTCGTAAGTTTATCATTCCTCAATTGATCTAAAAGAATATGCAAAACCAATCCATGTGTTACTTGTAAAAACAATACAAATGTTGGTTTACACATTTTTCTCAGTCCTTAGGTCATCGTTCCTCAATGGATCTAAAACAACATGCCAAACACATTTTTAATACCTTTGAGTATGATTTTTCAATGGATCTAAAAGAATATGCAAAACCGCTCCATATAGTTACTTTTAAAAAACAATACATATGGTGGTTTACACATTTTTGTAAGTTGTTAGGTTATCATTCCTCAGTGGATCTAAAACAACATGCCACACCTTTTCATGTAGTTACATGTAAAAAAACAATACAAATGGTGGTTTACACATTTTTCTAAGTCCTTATATTATCATTCCTCAATGGATCTATCACACTATGCCAATCCTATCCATGTAGTTATTTGTAAGAAACAATACATATGGTGGTTTACACATTTTTCTAAGTCTTGATGTTGTCATTCCTCAATGGATCTAAAACAATATTCCAAACTAATCTATGTAGTTACTTGTAAAAAAGATTACAAATGGTGGTTTGCACATTTTCCTAAGACGTTAGGACATCATTTTTCAATGGATCTAAAACAATATGCCAAACTTATCTTTGTAGTTGCTTGTAAAAACAATACAAATGGTGGTTTACATATTTTTCTAAGTTCTTAGGTTATCGTTTCTTAATTGTTCTAAAACAATATGCCAAATTTATCCATGTAGGTACTTACGGTGAAGATATTTGTAAAACTTTTAACATCTTACATCGAAATAAATTTATTTTATTTTTTGAACTTGGAAAGGAAACCTATAAGCTCTTTTTTGCAACATAGCATAAGTAAACAATTAAATATAACACAAATTCAAGAACACTAATGCAGATTTGACTTTTCATACTGATTAATACGCAATAATTTTTGTGTTTGTTAGGATTTTGAAATAAATACGACTTCAATCTTAAACCAAAAATTTTCCTCACTAGCCGTTCCTAATTTAGTTGTGTTAGACTAGTTGACCCACCGCCAACTCTTGGGCTACTCTTTTACCAACGAATAGTGGGATTAACCGTCACATTATAACGTCTCCACGGGTGAAGGGGAGAGCATGTTTGGTGTGAGGAATTCGATCTTGCGACCCTCAGGTTACGAGTCGAGTGCCTTTTCCACCTGGCCATGTCGGGCTCTGTCATAAAGGACGAATATGTAGAGAAACATAGCGGCTTTTGTAAAGAAAAGAATGAAAGCTATCTTTCTCGAAATATTTTCCTTGTCATTTCTTCGTTTAACTTTCACTGTTACCCTCTTCTCCTCAGGAGTTATAAATAAATTGGTTTGGTTTGAATTTCGCGTAAAGCTACTCGACGTCTGTCTGCGCTAGCCGTCCCTAGTACAGCAGGTTAGGACAGAGGGAAGACAGCTTGTCATCATCACTCACCCCAACTCTTCTGCTATTCTTTTATCAATGAATAGTGGGAATGAACGTTACATTATAACTTTTCTACAGCTGAAATAGCGAGCATGTTTGGTGTAACAGGGATTCGAACCGGTAACCCTTAGTTTACGATCGCCCAAGCCACCTGGCCGTTTTTCTTCTTCTACTCATTTTGCACTTTCGTTTTAACAACAAACCTATTGTCTTCCAACGATTATGCACGTTTAAAATGTGAATAGGGGGGTGAAACCCTCTCTAGAACTCATCCCAATTCAGCACCTGTGGTGCTTAGCTTCTCCAGGTATGTTAAAAACAACCATGTCGAAATATTTTCCTGTGTAAAATTTGGAGCCTGATAAACTCTTTGTGAAGCATGTAAGTCTTTTCACTCTGGGAATTTTAGTTTTTTTAGCAATTAATATGATACGGTTTGTTTGTAGAATTGTGTGACCAATAAAGCGGTATTAGCAAAGAAACTGAAGTGACTCCACCGGAAGTAGTGGTCTTGTTTCATTTGGTAAAAGAATTGAGTCTATTTCGCTTGAACACTAGAAGGTATCGGTGAGTGTTGAAAGAAAAGGAAAGTGAGTCACGAACACGAACTGGAGGTCGTTTCTACTCGAACTCAAAACTTTTGTACACAAGGCAGTTGTGAACAAAAAGCAAAGGAACTGAATTGAGGCCGTTTGGAACGTGCGCGGTTTAAAATGTATCTTAGAAAGATGTCAGCAGAATGTAACATAACCTGAAATAGATAACTATAGTAGTATAGTGAAAAATAATGATCTATAGATGATGACACAACTTCTGTATTTGTTTGGAATTTCACATAACAATGTTTACCGCTTTCACTTTTTAAGAATAAAGTGTTAAAATGTCTACTTTTTTGTTTTTATCGTGTATCTTTTATTGTTCTTGGGTTTTTAGCACAAAGCTACACAATAAACCACCTGCACTTTGTTAACTCTGGGGGAATCAAATCCTTGATTTTAACATAGTAAGTATGTAAACTTACTGTTTATCTAACAGGTAACTATTTTGTATGTAAAATGTAATCTGGCACTGAGAATGTCGTGCACTTCTACAGGGTGGCCCGTAAGTTCCTACCAATCCATACGTTATTATGTTATATTCATTTACACATATATTATAAATTTGTTTCTTTTTTTCAGAGAAATTTGGCCGATGTAAGCCCATTTACACTAAAATGTATCGTAGAACATGGCGTCGCATAATATTATGCAGCGAGAATGAGGGACAAGCACACAGATACACTGGATGCATAAGATATATGGATGGGTAGGGACGTACGGGCCACCCTGTATATGAGGCAAAGAAATAGTCAAATATTCACTATTTAACAAGGTACTTTTTCAAAATTTACCTTTACATAAATACTAGAGAGGATTCTTTTTTTTAGAACAAAAGTTTTAGTTGATAGACTAAATACATCTGATATAATAAAATGCATTAAAAGCGTTTAAAATAATACTTTTAAATTGTGAATTTTATGACAAATTTCAAAAATATATTGTGTTGGTGACAAGTACATTCAATAGCGAACACTAGAGATTTGATAATCAAAATGCCATTGAATGACTAGTTCTATTTACTTTAATTAAATTGGAACAAGAATACTCCTTTATAAGGTTTATAATATTGAATTATCCTTGTTAGATGGTATATATAATTAACAATAATAATACTTTTTAATTTTTAATTCTGGCTTGAATAGATAATTTGTTCAGAATTTAATATCTTTCTCCCTAGGTGTTTGGGTATATAAATTTGTATACCCAGGAGGATCAGGTACACTAGACCTCTTCCTCCTTCCTTTACATTGTTTGAGTGGACTTATTAATATATTTAAAGTAAATACAGAGAGCCAGAGTGATAAGCATAACTCTAACTCATGCCCTTTTCAGGGCAAGAATTTAATGATAATTAGTTAGTTTGTTCTTTTAATTTCGCGCGAAGCCACAAGAGAGCTTTATGCTCTAGCCGTCCCTAATCTAGTAGTGTAAGACCACAGGGAAGGTTGCTAGTCATCGTCACCCATCGCTAACCCTTAGGCTATTCTTTTATCAACGGGTGATGAGATTGAACACCACATTACAACACCCACGGCTGAAAGGGTGAGCCTGTTTGGTGTGATGAGGATTCGAATTCGCGACCTCAGATTACGAATCTATCACCCTAACCACGTGGCCATGTCGAGCCTTGACAATTTGCATGCTAAATATATTTTATTAAGAGGAATAAATAAATCGGAGTTGATACGGAATTATATTTTCTTAGATGATTATCGTGGTAGTACCCTTTTATTTGTTAAATGGCATTTCCTGTGATACATTAACAAAAGAGATAAAGTATGCATTGACAATTTTCATTAATAAAGTTTGCCTTATCTTGATTGCATTTTCTATTTAAAACCGTGCAATAACAACCAATAAATTAATATTTTTTTGATGGTTCAAGGTGCACTGTTTGATAAATAAAATTTTGCTGGTAAGTATAATTAACAAAAATACTTATAACTCTCCGAGCATCAAACTAAAAAATAATATAAATATTTGTACTAGTTAGCTCCAACAAACATGATCATTATTATTTATAAGGTTGTTTGACAAATTATATTGTCATGTTCCAGTTAGTTTCCACGTAGTTTCCGGGTTACTGATCAAGTAACGATCTTGTAATGAATTATATTAATATTTGAAGAACTCTTCCCTTCTATACTGTCATCAACCCCTAAAAAATAACAATAGAATAATAAAACGAAACATTATATTCACAGTAACCAAATATGGAGAGTATATCAATTACTAAGTATGACTTAAGGAAACACATAATAGATGTTGACAAGATAATCTATTTCCGTTGATGCGGAACTGTGTCACATTTGTAGTGGAAAGCCACAGCAGGTATGAACGATCTAATTTTTTTTAGGCTAAACTTAACAACTAAAATAAACTTCCCGGTTTGTCTCATAAAAATTTACGTGTAATATGTGTATTCATACACACTTAACACAGATTCAACAACACACAGAATGCCCTCTAGTAATTTACCTGTACTTTAGAAATTACAATAATAAATCATCCGACACTTGTTATTTTTGTACATGTTTAAAACATTATACACCTAGGCTCAAAGAGTTAATTTAAGACAAAAATATATAATCTTATTACCCTAGCAATGTCAGATGGAACACCTTTTCTAAGTATATCCCCCAGTAGCACAGTGGTATGTCTGTGGACTTACACACTAAAAACCGGGTTTCGATACCCTTGGTGGGCAGAGCACAGATAGCCCATTGTTTAGCTTTGTGTTTAATTCTGAACAACCAACCACTTTTTCTAGGCGACAGGACATTTTGTTAAATATAGTTTCTGTTGTTTCTGTCTTATCTAGAAATCTATTTCTGTCCCTATGAAGCCCAGAATGGAGTTAGATCATAGTTTAATAATAGTTGTCTATTTTACACACTGCAACAATGCATTTGTGCAATATATATACATTTTCTTGAAAGTAGTACAACGCTAAAATAATTATACTATAAATAACACTGCACAACAAAATTTTTGTTTCTTGAACACTGTTGGGTGTTCCTTATAGATTTTTGGCTGCTGATAACGAAAATCACATCCAAATTTGCCCATCACGTACCTTTTCATCAAAATCATCAGTTTTGCTACAATGGAAAAACGATATCAGGGCAACTGGGATCCGTCAATGCTTGCTGACCACTGTTGGACACTGCAACGTGATGTACCGGACATTGAATACAAACGAAAATCAGGAGCAAAACACTATTAATTTTGTTGACCTTAATGGCGTATTAGAAACTGTCTATTTCTCAGAGTTCCTACATGATGAAGCAAAACCAAAACTATATTTGTGCATACCCACCAGGTACCTGTCACAATCAGCAAAAACTTTTCAGGAAGCAAAATTAAAAAAAAAAAAAATTGTTGTGCAGTGTAATTTATTAAAAACGATGACCATTCCACCCAAAGAAATCTATGTAGTTTTGGTAAGTTTTTCCGCCACCATCTGAAAATTCATGTTGGTGGAAAGTAACATAACGGGTAATCTACATATAAAATTTTATATTCGGAGAAAATAACATACTGGACAAGCTCTAAAAATATTTAACTTGGAAGAAAGTAACATACTACGTAAGCTATACAAAATATTCACACCAGGAGGAAGGAACAGAAGTGGTAAGACATCAAAATATTCAAGTTAGGAGTAAATATATACTGAAGGAGTTATAATTATATTGGGAGAACGTACATACTGCGTAAGCTATACAAAATATTTACATAGAGAACAAAGAATATACTGGGCAGGCTCTAAAAATTTTCTTATTGGGGAAGTAACATACTGCGCGTGAGGCCCGGCATGGCCAAGCGCGTTAAGGCGTGCGACTCATAATCTGAGGGTCGCGGGTTCGCATCCCCGTCGCGCCAAACATGCTCGCCCTTTCGGCCGTGGGGGCGTTATAATGTGACGGTCAATCCCACTATTCGTTGGTAAAAGAGTAGCCCAAGAGTTGGCGGTGGGTGGTGATGACTAGCTGCCTTCCCTCTAGTCTTACACTGCTAAATTAGGAACAGCTAGCACAGATAGCCCTCGAGTAGCTTTGTGCGAAATTCCAAAACAAACAACATACTGCGCAAGCTGTAAAAATATTCATGGTGGGAGGAAGAAATATAATGGGTAGGATATAAAAATATTCAAGTTGGGAATAAAAAATATACTGGATAAGCCATAAAATATTCATGTTGAGAGAAAAATACTTACTAAACAAGCTATTAAAATATTCATGTTGGAAGAATGAAACTTACCTAGCAAGCTATAAGTAATAATGTTGAGTATGCCACGTCGGGCTATCTTCTGAGTCCACCGAGGGGAATTGAGCCCCTAATCATGTTGACAAGAACATACTGAGCAAGATATAAACATATGCATATTAGGAGGAGAGACTATATTTGGTATTACTTATTGTTACTTATTTCGGACGTATCTTTGATTTCTTACATTAAGTGTGCTACTGTGTCACTATTTCAAATAAGTGGAAATTTGTATTTGTATTTAAATGCTACTAATATGTTGATATGTATCAAATTTATGTTATATGCCAACAACATTAACATATACAATTTCCTTTTTTAACACAAATATATTTTAACATACAAGCATAAAAACAATACAACTTATAATAACGGTTATTACTAATAGTTGTTACAAATGACTGTTTATATACAACAGTTTTACAAATTTACAAACCATACTGCGTGTTGTATCCGAGGTCCCAGCATAGCTAGGTAGTCAAGGCACTCTACTCGCAATATGAGGGTTGCGGGTTCGAATCCCGTCACACCAAATATGCCCGCCCTTTCATCCGTGGTGGCGTTATAATGTGACGGTCAATCCTACTATTCATTGGTAAAAGAGTAGGCCAAGAGTTGGCGGTGGGTGGTGATGACTAGCAGCCTTCCCTCTAGTCTTACACTGCTAAATTAGGGACGGCTAGCGCAGATAGCCCTCGAGTATCTTTTTGCGAAATTCAAAACAAACCAATCTTATGTCTGGTCTAGAACTAAATATTTTATCGATGGTTCAGGCCCACAACGAGCAAGTTAATTCTGGGGTAATTTTGTTACAGCTAGCTAAGCTTGATTAGCCTCACACCATTTACGAGTTCACTTCTTACCAATAAAAAATACTGAATGTCCTTTGTTAAGATACTATCGTCCAAAGTTATTCATTGAAGTTAAGGGGTATGCAATGTTTGAAATCTAAAAACATTTCTGGTCCAATTTTGTTGTTTTCCGATTCATAGGCGTTAATTACAATTATAGCTTCCTAGGCCTATAGTACACTGACTGTAGCTGACTAACAATAATACTCTTTTTTTCCGTCTCTCGGATAGCCGCTTTTTATAGAAATCAGGCGACTTTGTAGAAATATTGACAATGTTTTATCGCGCTTTCGTCAAACAAATGTTGTTGGTTTTTACACTCAAAAACGTTCTACAGATTTCGAGAACAAGTGAGGTATGCGCAATACAGTCAAGAATAACATCACACACAAAAACGAAAACTATACAGAAGCAAAGGTAGAAGCTGAAATAAATGTTACACTTCCCTCCTTAGAGAATTAAAATATGATGTTATATGTACGTATATATATATATATTGCGACCAGTACATTAAATACAAAACATCATCATATAATTATACAACTTCAAACATCATGACAATATATAACACAGCAGAAATATTCTTATTATAATAAAATTATATAGTATATGAAAGTGAAGCAGCACAGATGTTATCAACCTCTTTGACATGAATTTAACAGCATTCTATTCTTGTCATTCATTTGGTTTAAAAAAGCCAGTGGTCTGAGATCAGTGTAAATGACAATAGATTGTTGTGGTACAAATACATATACATTGGAATATTCTAAAGCTAAAATTAAAGCAGATGTTTCTCTTTCCACCGTAGTTTTTTTTGGTGGGAATTGAACTTTTAAAAAAATAACAAACAGGGTGTTCAATATCTCTGTCGTCTGACTGTAATAGAATGGTACTCGTACTACAGTCGCTGACATCAACAGCTAATGAGAAAGGCTTATCAATGTCAGGTACCATCCATACAGTGCACAATAAAAATTTGAACATTTTAAGATTACTTTATTTTTTTATTTTACTTAAGTTAATTTGTTAATGGTACAGTGATGTCAGCAAAAGCTAAACAAAACTTTCTCTTAAAACCAATCATTCTTAAAAATTTCATCAAACTCTTCTTGTTTGTAGGGATTAGATAATTCACAATGCAATCAACTCTTAAACTATTTGTGAGACAACCTGGTTTTTACTTGCAGATGTCTTTTTCTTTCTATAATAAATATGTTTACCTCGAATATTTAAGTTCTTCCTTCAAAATTTTTCTCATTTGATCAGCGTTTCCAAATAATTCAGCTGTCCATTCCACTACATATAATACATAATATATCTCTTCAAATGTTTACCTCGAATATTTAAGTTCTTCCTTCAAAATTTTTCTCATTTGATCAGCGTTTCCAAATAATTCAGCTGTCCATTCCACTACATATAATACATAATATATCTCTTCAAAATTTACTTTTTAGAAATTTGTAACCAAAATATCTTTATTTCTTATTATGCAGCAAAACATCGAACCTAATGGAGCAATGCTTACTTGCATCAAGATGTTCTCCAATTTTTACACTCTCGATCATTTCTATATTTGAAGTTAACATTAAATCTAAAATTGTTTCTTGTGAGATAGTCCCTTAGTTTCGGGTATCACTATATTTATTGGTCCCCCCGTGCTATATGTGATATTGTGGCAGCATCGGTCACTAACTAATACTTCAAATATCTCATAAAATGGAAGATTTAACAACGAATTAGTGAATATAGAATTAAGTTTAATATAAGTATATTTCATTTGTTTTCTTGGTTAACAGTCTGTACTAGACGTTTATACGTTTAAATAGGGATGCACATCATTTAGATTATGTATGAAAGTTATAAGCATCACTAAGTTCTGTAAGAAAATGTGTTTAGTCTTACAACAGTAAGTCTACAGCCTTATAACGATAAAATTCAGAAGCTCAATTCCTTGCATTTAATACATCAGAAAAGCTCAACGTGGCTTTGCTATTAAAAAAACAACAAGTCTTTCTGTCTCAAACTTAACATTTAAGAACAAGAAGGGGCCTGTTGGTCCATCATGGCTGTTTCATCCATAAACTAAAACAATAATATTATTATTATTATTAATAATGAATAAAAATTGATAAAAATAAATTAAGTAACACTTCTTAAAGTCAGTTCTTATAATTTAAATACGTATCAAATTTTCCGTTATACTTAACTACAAACAAACAAACTAACTTAACAATCTTAAATAAGTCTCAATTAGTTGTCGTTTTAACTTTTATTTTTCAAGAGAAAAAAATTGCAGAAATCGTAATCTGTCCTCATAGGGCAACCTTTCCATCCCTCGTATTATCATGGTGGTCCTCCTTTCAACCCTTTACATCAATTTAACTGAGAAAAGCAGCCCAAGACTGTTTTTTCTGTTTTTGTTTTAATTTCGAACCAAGCTACTCGAGGGCTATCTGTGCTAGCCGTCCCTAATTTAGTAGTGTAAGACTAGAGGGAAGGTAGCTAGTCATCACCACCCACCGCCAATTCTTGGGCTACTCTTTTACCAACGAATAGTGGGATTGACCGTCACATTATAACGCCCCCACGGCTGAAAGGGTGAGCATGTTTGGCGCGACGGGGATGCGAACCCGCGACCCTCAGATTACAAGTCGCACGCCTTAACACGCTTGGCCATGCCGGGCCGCCCAAGACCTGAAACAACACTTCAAATGAGGCCTAACCAGTGACCGATACAACGAAATTATAACATTTTCATAGTTATATTCAATATTTCTGTAAATATAACATAAAACCCTATTTGCCATAACACTAGTAACATCACACTTTGACGTTTTAAAAGAATAATCAATTAGAATGCCAAGGTCCTTTTGTCGATAGCATTGTCAAGGTTATTCTCATCGGAATTATCAAATAATCATAACCAACATGCATTACCTTGTGTTTATTATAACTAAAAGCTATATGTTATTTATTTACCCAACTCGTTAAACTTTATTAATCTTTTTGTAAGATGGCACCACTTTAATCACAGCCAGCATCACGCAAAACCGTATACCAACAGAAAATTTAGGCAAATTCTTTCATCTTTGTTATAAATGTTAATCAGAAATAAGGAAGGTCTTAACGTGAGAAAAACTCATTATGTGTTTGACAACACTGTTGATGTAAGTTAGTTTCCTTTTCCAACTTTTGTAACACGATGGTTCCAAAAACATCCTGTCATTCTTAAGACTACTTTCAATTAAAAGAAAGAAATGTAATCAATATGGAAGACGAGAGTGAAAACATAGTTTTAAACTCATACTGTGGTTGGAATATGAAACGTTTCAAATTTTTCGAAACGTACAAAACTCTTTTAATTAGTTATTTTACTACAAATATTCAGCCTCTTTGCTCAGAGGCCCGGCATGGCTAGGTGGGTTGAGGCGTGCGACTCGTAATCCGACGCGCCAAACAGGCTCGCCCCTTTTAACCGTGGGGGCGTTATAATGTGATGGTCAATCCCACTCTTCGTTGGTAAAAAGAGTAGCCCAAGAGTTGACGGTGGGTGGTGAAGACTAGGTGCCTTCCCTCTAGACTTACACTGCTAAATTAGGGACGGCTAGCGCAGATAGCCCTCGAGTAGCTTTGCGCGAAATTCAAAAACAAAACAATCTTTGCTCAGAATCTTAATTGGTGTAACTTAGACGAAATATACAAAACAGAGTGGAGGAGCAAGGAACAATAATATCAAAATATTACATTATTTAATCGTGATTGTACTATTAAATATTTTTTTCAAAATTACCCCTACAAAGAACAACAAAAAATTATTTATGAAATTTAGTAAATTAGTTTTAAATAAATATTTTAAAATACTCCACTTTTATCTCATCCGGTTCAAGTATGCAATACACCAAATATTGGAAATGTTTTCAAATAAATATGTCTGAAAGTATTTTCAGCGCCGGTGTATTGTTTCATTGGCTCTGGAGGCCATATCGAGGATCCAGAAATATGGTCCCTTAGAAATAGCCAGATATTTTCTTTTTTAATGCAAGTAAGTTTCTTTTTTCCAACTCTTATAAAATGAAGGCTATACCAAATGGTGTCATTCTTAACACTGATTTTAAATGAATGAAAAGAATGTACTTTACATTAACGTTTTGTTGATATTATAAAATGGGAGGAAATATTAAATAAAACTTTGATACACTCTCTTCATGATTAGCTTCACATTCTATATTGTTGTAAAAGTAACGCTTCAAAACCAAAATTTACTTATAATCCTCATTGTTGTAAAAGTAACGCTTCAAAACCAAAATTTACTTATAATATTCATTGTTGTAAAAGTAACGCTTCAAAACCAAAATTTACCTATAATCTTTATTGTTGTAAAAGTAACGCTTCAAAACCAAAATTTACTTATAATCCTTATTGTTGTAAAAGTAACGCTTCAAAACCAAAATTTACTTATAATCCTCGTTGTTGTAAAAGTAACGCTCAAAACCAAAATTTACCTATAATCTTCATTGTTGTAAAAGTAACGCTTCAAAACCAAAACTTACTTATAATCCTTATTGTTGTAAAAGTAACGCTTCAAAACCAAAATTTACCTATAATCTTTATTGTTGTAAAAGTAACGCTTCAAAACCAAAATTTACTTATAATCCTTATTGTTGTAAAAGTAACGCTTCAAAACCAAAATTTACTTATAATCCTCGTTGTTGTAAAAGTAACGCTTCAAAACCAAAATTTACTTATAATCCTTATTGTTGTAAAAGTAACGCTTCAAAACCAAAATGTACTTATAATCTTCATTGTTGTAAAAGTAACGCTTCAAAACCAAAATTTTCTTATAATCCTCGTTGTTGTAAAAGTAACGCTTCAAAACCAAAATTTACTTATAATCCTTATTGTTGTAAAAGTAACGCTCAAAACCAAAATTTACCTATAATCTTCATTGTTGTAAAAGTAACGCTTCAAAACCAAAATTTACTTATAATCCTTATTGTTGTAAAAGTGACGCTTCAAAACCAAAATTTACTTATAATCCTTATTGTTGTAAAAGTAACGCTTCAAAACCAAAATTTACTTATAATCCTCATTGTTGTAAAAGTAACGCTCAAAACCAAAATTTACCTATAATCTTCATTGTTGTAAAAGTAACGCTTCAAAACCAAAACTTACTTATAATCCTTATTGTTGTAAAAGTAACGCTTCAAAACCAAAATTTACCTATAATCTTTATTGTTGTAAAAGTAACGCTTCAAAACCAAAATTTACTTATAATCCTTATTGTTGTAAAAGTGACGCTTCAAAACCAAAATTTACTTATAATCCTCGTTGTTGCTTCAAAACCAAAATTTACTTATAATCCTCGTTGTTGTAAAGTAACGCTCAAAACCAAAATTTACTTATAATCCTCATTGTTGTAAAAGTAACGCTTCAAAACCAAAATTTACTTATAATCCTTATTGTTGTAAAAGTAACGCTTCAAAACCAAAATGTACTTATAATCTTCATTGTTGTAAAAGTAACGCTTCAAAACCAAAATTTACTTATAATCCTCGTTGTTGTAAAAGTAACGCTTCAAAACCAAAATTTACTTATAATCCTTATTGTTGTAAAAGTAACGCTCAAAACCAAAATTTACCTATAATCTTCATTGTTGTAAAAGTAACGCTTCAAAACCAAAATTTACTTATAATCCTTATTGTTGTAAAAGTAACGCTTCAAAACCAAAATTTACTTATAATCCTCGTTGTTGTAAAAGTAACGCTTCAAAACCAAAATTTACTTATAATCCTCATTGTTGTAAAAGTAACGCTCAAAACCAAAATTTACTTATAATCCTCATTGTTGTAAAAGTAACGCTCAAAACCAAAATTTACTTATAATCCTCTTTTCTATAATCAAAGAATACTGAAGAGAGGAAGCGTACATGGTGTAAGAATGGATATTGTGTTCCAATTTAATTTTTAGAAAATAACTTACTTATTCACTAAGTAACCTTTATCTTCCCACAACAGTAGTCCAGCGGTACGTCTGTGATATTATTAGAACGCTAAAAACCAAGATTTTATACCTGTGGTAGACACAGCAGTAATAGACAATTGTGTTGTTTTGTGCTTAAACAAACAAATTAACCAGAATTACCTCTATCCCTAGTAATTCTGTAGCTTATAATGCTAAAATTGAGTTTTCATACATGTAGTTGGGACAGTTTGTTGTGTAGCTCTACGCTTAACAATAAACGAACAAAACTATAAAAAATAAGGTAAACAATGTTTTAACAATGTATTGTGCAAGAATAAGTCAATATTATTTACCATTATTTAAAATGTAATGTTTGCTTTTAAACACTTTCCTAGTTTAAAATGTTCGAATACCAAAGCAACAGACGAGAAAGTTCAGATGAATTTCAGAATTATGTGATAAAGTAATTTAATTTTCGACCACATCCATGCATAGAATTTCTCATTAAGTATGTGATCATACATATTACCTGAGCAAGATACGTCATTCGGTTGTAAAGTCACCCAGCAGCACAATGCTATGACTCGCAGAGTGGGCGTTAATAGTTACTTAAATAAAATAGTAATAAAATACACTTGTTTTAAATATTTTTAATGCATAACACAACTGTAGTAGTCACATTAAGTAAACAATTAATGTTAATATTTCATGCAAAATGATATGTTTTAAACAAAATGTTAGTGGTCAATATAAACAGCAATGAATAGCAGAAATCACACGGCAATATAGTTACTGCTTAAAATTTACTGTTTTCTCATTAGATATTTATGTTGTACTACATATTTGTATTCGTGTGTTTGATCACCTTGCAAAGAACATTGTTGTTGAAACTCTTTGCTTTGTAGATAAAATTGTTACCCGAACAGGAGATTGCTTTGTTTATTACTTATCTCTTACAGATCTAGAGAACTTAACTTTCGTGTATAGTCATGAATATTTATTATATATATTTATTTTTCAAATACAACTATAGCGTTAGCACCTAACAAAATATGTAATAATACTGTTGCTTCTTGTGTTGTGTTAAGCGCATGCACACAAATTATTTTATCATGGCACGTGTACTTAAATTCTTCATCATCTCAGGTACAATATTTAACAGCGTTAAAACACCAGAAAAATGTTTGAAAATAAATACATTGAAAGGCATTAAATGACAGATTGAAGTCCAATACATATTGTAATAAAATAACACATTATGTATACTTAAGATTTATATTAAAATAAACTTATGTACATTTATTGAAAAATAAAATAAATAAATAAGTTAAAATAATTTAAAGTTGATATGCTTAAGTATTTAAACATTCTAAAGAGAAGGAAAATGGCATATTTATGAGAGTGTCGACAATAGGTTCTCCAATATAGTTGTGTACATTTGAAGAAACATGCTAAGCTTGAAAAGGGTTTCTTGATTTTTTACAAGTTTCTTTCGAGTCATTACCAGCTCATCTAGGAGATAATGTACCTTTTCATCCAGCTGTAATGGAGTCACTCTATGTTTCAGTGGATAGATTATCATCCATTATAAATCACTCAGGACTCCATACGCCAAGTCACCTGTTCCTGGTGATAGTATTTCTTACTCGAGCATCCTGTAACATTAGTTCTGTATCTGAAGAACAGTTCTATTTTCACCTGCAATGTAGTCGTCATCGTTGCACAACTCCCCTGAAAGGACGAGCATGTTTGGTGTGACGAGGATTAGAACCAGCGACCCTGAGATTACGAGTAGAGTGCCTTATCCACCTCGTCACGTCGGGCCTACTGTTTGGAATTTCTAGCCAAGTGAGTTAACTTTCTACCCCAATGATGAACAACTATGGTATTTACAGTGTTGCAGATAAGAGATTTAATTTCATTGGTATTGTAGTTAATGAATTTATAATTCGACGTAATTATATAATTATAGATTTTGAATAAAGTAGTTGTTATATGATCATTACTATTAACTTTAATGGTAGTACTGTAGTACTTAATTGACAATAATCTTAATTAATAATTCTTGTTCATTCGGACCAGTGAGTAGTTTCTTATTAAAGTAACTTAAGCCTAATTTGCTTATGATAAACACTTGACAATAATAATTGCAGTAGTAAATATATATTCGTTAATATTGCACTAATTTTGCAGCAGAGTATTCATATACATTTTGGAAACTGCTGTTCACAAAACGTTAAATTATAACGTTGGAGAATAACCCTAAACTGTGAACTTATAGCTTTACGTATGTGAAGCATTACCAGGTGGTCAGGGTGTTCAATTCGCAATCTGAAAATCGCATGTTCATATCCAGTCGCACCGAAAATGGTTATTCTTTTATCATTTTCACTCATCGCTTGTAAAAGTGTCATGCGTTGGCGGTGGGTGGTGATGACTAGCTGTCTTTTCTCTAGTCATTCTTTATTAAATTAAAAATGGCTATGACAGATAGCCATCTTGTGGCTTTACGCGAAATTCGAAACAAATAAACTGCGAGTATGTTTAATGGAACGGGAATCCAAACGCCCGCTACCTTCAGACCGAAAGTGAAGAGTCCTAACCAGCTAACTGCGAAAAATCGTGTATAAATCTGATAAATCTAATAATCACGTGAGACATACATAAAACAGACATAAATAAGAACACTTTTAAGCAATTAATACAACCAAGAGAACTAAGTGTGGTCAGATTAAAGTTAAATAATATTCTACTCTTGATTATTTTTTCATGAAAATTTAATTTGTGTTGTTATTCTGATAAGGATTGTTTAATATTATTTAAAAAAAATGTTATTAGTAAATGAAGAAAAAACAATTTCAATCAATAACATTTCGATTTTTGGTAATTTTATATTAAACTATCCTTATGGTTCATTCTTAGACCAATTATTAATTAATTATTATTATTAAAATTTTTGAAATTACTGCAAGATCTCTCACATATTAGATGTTATTAACTGTCTCAGCAGAAAACAAAAACTGGATTACACGATTTCTACCAAAGTTACTTTTTTTTCGAATACAAACACGCCCCCTACTGCGACAGTAGTAAGTCTACCTCACTAAAATCAGAAATTCTATTTCTCTTCATGGCACAGCAGGTAGCCCGATGTGACTTTGCTATACGAAAAACACACACATAAATGCAACACAATTTACATTTGATAGATATTAATACATACCTGCAAAGTACATATATACCAATAGATTAAGCTAGTCAACAACTGCATAGTTTATAATGTTTGAATTTTCGGAAAACGTGTTGCACGTTATTAATTTGTTCAAGTAAATTATTATGATTTTTCATGACAGTTGACAACTGCGTTCTGTTAAATTGTTTATTACACCGTTTTATTAGTGGCGTATAAAGTATTTTTATTGTATTTCCTGTACACGAAGAAGAAAAAGCGTTACAATGCACCAGCAGTAACAACGAAACGTTAAGTTGTATGTAAGTAATATTTTATTACAGCGAATTCAGGCCCTTTTGTCCAGACAACCTTACAAAGCTGGGTGGAAGCGTACACGAAAAACTTAATGGTAACCTTTTACAGCATGATAACTAAGTTGTATAACCTTTATTTATGCTGCTTTTTTGAAGAAATATTGAAGATATATATTGTAAGTTGTGGGGGTTGCATTTGAGATATAAACTATTTTAAGAAGATAGAAATTAATGATAAAAATAAATGCAATGTGTTCTTCATACAAATAATCTCTATATATATATTTGTTTTTGAATTTCGCGCAAAGTTACTCGAGGGCTATCTGTGCTAGCCGTCCAGGCTTAGCTAGCTGTAACGAAATCAACCCAAAATTAACTTGCTCGTCGTGGACCTGAACCATTGATAAAATGTTTAGTTCTAGACTAGATATAAGATTGGTTTGTTTTGAATTTCGCAAAAAGCTACTCCAGGGCTATCTGCACTAGCCGTTCCTAGTTTAGCAGTGTAAGACTAGAGGGAAGGTAGCTAGTCATCACCACCCACCGCCAACTCTTGGGCTACTCTTTTACCAACGAATAGTGGGATTGATCGTAACATTATAACGCCCCCACGGCTGAAAGGGCGAGTATGTTTGGTGCAACCGGGACTCGAACCCGCGACCCTCGGATTAGTAGTCGAACGCCTTAACACGCTTGGCCATGCCATATATATATATATATATATATACACATTACCGTTATTAAGTTGTGTATGTTAACTTTTCACTTTCGAAATGCGTGTGTTTCCTTACAGCAAAGGACATTTAGCTATCTGTTGAGTCCACCGAGGGGAATCGAGTCTCAGATTTTAGCGTTGTAAACTTTCGAACTTTATATAAATGTTAGTTTATTTTTGTTAATGCTGTATTTTGAAATCATACAACAAAGGAATGGTGTTTCAGAATATTAAAATAGGTTTTCTTTGATAAAGACATTTTGAAATTCAGTTATAGCAACAAAAACAATAAATTACCAATAAACTGTAGAAAGTGCAATTTTTCAACGTTTTAAGAGCTCGTCTAGTGTGAAAAGATCTATGTTTATTTTAATTGTCTAACCTGTAAAAACTTTATCATGATAAGTCTCTTCACTATTATACAGTATAATGAAGGAATCTTATTTGATTTAAAGTTTGTTTAATCCTCAACAGGCGGCGCTAAACATATTATTTCGGCACGTGCTTGACGATCGGTTTAAAATGTGGTTTTGAGAGAAACAATTCTTAAATGGGTGCCTGGAGTATTAGCTATACACATTAATGTATACCTCAAACATTTACTAAATAAAACAGCCAATCTCAGATTATATTTAAATCTAAAAAAAAAGAAGCATTTAACAAAATAGAGAGAAAAATATATTTCAAAATCCAAAAATAATGGAGGGTGAAAACAGATAGAAACAGATACTCCTATACCATTACTTGTACTGTCTTCCCAAATGATGTCTTATTGTGTGTGGATTATATTTTGAATGATTTAGTTGCACTTCAAAGTTTTATTCAATGGAATTACAAAGACAACAACATTCATAAAAAAGACAAAATTATTCCTGAATAAATACTTCACATTTTGATAAGTAGTCCCTTACAATTTTATTGTTGAAACACCAGTGTATAACTAAATACATAATATTAAAATCCATACAGTTGTCATCAGGAGAGAGATATCATTACAAATATTTGTGCGTACTTATTCATTAGGGCCCGGCATAACCAGGTAGGTTAAGGCGTTCGACTTGTAGTCTGAGGGTCGCGAGTTCAAATTCCGGTCGCACCGAACATGCTCGCCCTTTCAGCCGTGGGGGCATTATAATGTAACGGTCAATCCCACTATTTGTTTGTAAAAGGGTAGTCGAAGAGTTGGCGGTGGGTGGTGATGGCTAGCTACCTACACTCTGGTCTTACACTACTAAATTAGGGACGGCTAGATGGCCCTCGTGTAGCTTTGCACAAAATTCAATAACAAACTAAATGGTGTACCTAAGCTTTCCCTGAGAATTCATTCTGAATAACTTTTGTATACCAAGAGTGAAACTGATACATTATTCATACTTTATTGTTGTAAAAAGAAACCAAAACTATGAATGATAAGTTGACCTAGTTTGTAATTTTCAGGTTTACTAGTATTGAAGTTCAATAGAGTTTCACGTTCCAGTCTCTTTACTTTCACAAACTAGCTCGTTTTGAGATTTAAATCAAACAGAAAAACAAATCTGACGAATGGATTTAATTTGATTTTCAGGTTGACAAAGATTGTTTCCATGAATTTCAAACGCGTGCACTATCATTGAAATAACTCCATCACTGACAGAAAATGCCGAGTGTAGTGAAACGCCCACAAAGCTGTTTTACACATTTCGATCCAGTAACTTCCACACAAAATCACAGCGCTTGAAACCATGAATTGGAAGTTATGTAGCCCTCTGGTGTCAGATTTGATTATGTCACGTGCCAGGCTCAGAGCGCAGTAGCAAAGTAGCTGAAGCCGTGCCTGTATTTTATGATACAAACGTTAAAATTGGAAAGCCCAAGAACAAATGGCACATGACCTCGACCCATTATATATATATATATATATGAGTAAAAAAAATGCGAAGGTGAAAGTAAAATCACCTTTAACTTCTATGGTAGTAATATATATATAACAAGAAATGATTTATTCCAAGACATACTTAGGTGACAACAAAAGCTTGTGGCAAAGGGAGTTTTATGCAGCTTTTCAAAGGATAGTTTATTATTATCCTTAAATTACGATATGTTGCAGTCATAGAAAGCTTTCTATTATCAACGTAATTGCTTTTCAACCACTTTAGGTAGCACCACTAAAGCTAGCGCTCTGTATGCTGCTTTCTTTCCTGGATTAGTTACAGAGATTTTGCCATTATAAAACGCTGTTAACATTCCTAAATATTTATCTTTTGCGGGTAATACAAAAATCACAGTATTATTTTGGTTTATGTTAAGCTAAAACGAGAGCCATCATCTATATAAAGCAGCCAAACGGGCCCGACATGGCCAAGCGTGTTAAGGCGTGCGACTCGTAATCTGAGGGTCGCGGGTTCGCATCCCGGTCGCACCAAACATGCTCGCCCTTTCAGTGGATGGTGGATGGTGATGACTAGCTGCCTTCCTTCTAGTCTTACACTGCTAAATTAGGGACCCCTAGCACAGATAGCCCTCGAGTAGCTTTGTGCGAAATTTAAAAAACAAACAAACAAGCAGCCAAACTCTGTACCATCCTGAAACCGCCACAAACAACCGTTTGGTAATCAAGGTAATCAAACAAGGTAGAAAATAAAATTATTTACGGAGACATAAAATATTATTTTTTAAGTTGCGCTAAACTCAGGAGTTCGATTCCCCTGAAGTGAGGGCAACTTTTGATGGTAAACATTGTATACTGTTTCTAACAAAGAGTCATCGAACAAGAGAATTAATACCACTTTAAAAAATTGGATTTTATATACATAGAACTTAAAAACATTTACAGATTTCATTTGCCTGGTATTAGTGTATGAATGAACGTTATCTTATCTTTTCACTATTCCGATGAATAAAATTATAATCAAGTTAAAATATTTTATTGTATAGTACGTGATAAGACTTTATGAGAATGCTTGAATACTTGAAATCATTATAAATAATTCGCCAGTGATCTCAATTTCTATATGATCCTTTTGATGATAAGTTAGCAGGATTATTTGTTTGTTGACTATGTCGGACTCCGTTTAGTTTGTTATTTACATGAGAAATTTACATTGAATTGATTCTATCATTTCTGCCAGTTTTTACTATTGTGAAGTCGCACTTAACTCACAAGTTGATCACTTTAACAGTTTATAACATATATAAAAACATACATAATGAAGCATTTGAGACAAAATAAACAATAGCCTGCTTTACAATATAAAACGTAAATGGTACTGATTAAATTATAATATTGAGAGAGTAGGATTCTTTCTTGCCAATAATGAGGTATAATATCATAATGCTGACAAATTAGCTTCCCGCTTCATTTATCTTTATTTGTATTTGAGTTCAGAGCAACTCAAAGAGTTATCTTTGTTGTGCCTACCATGGGTATCAATATCCGTTTTATTGTGTTATCAGACTTCAGACTCACTGTTGTGCCATAAGGTTGTGGAGCTTGGGATTCACGGTTTTCCTTCTGTTTCTACAAGAAATACAATATCACACTTCGCATGATGGAGCTGTGGGTGTATCACAAATGTAACAGTCAAATCGCACTGTTAAGTACTATTGACTGGCTGCCTTTCTTCTAATCTATTAGTTCAAAATTAGGAACTCATAACATAATTAGATATCCCCCCCCACTTGCACCTCCAAAGTATGTTGCCTCACGCTGATTGGCTGCTTTTTGGAAGGGATGGTAAGGGATGTGAAATGACGCCATTAAAGACGATGAAGTCTTAGTTACACAAAATGTCATCAGAGGACGCGTTGCTAGGCCTTCATGACTGTTTGTTTGTTTTTTTGAATTTTGCGCAAAGCTACTCGAGGGCTATCTGCACTAGCCGTCCCTAATTTAGCAGTGTAAGACTAGAGGTAAGGCAGCTAGTCATCACCACCAACCGCCAACTCTTGGGCTACTCTTTTACCAACTAATAGTGGGATTGACCGTACATTGCAACGCCCCCATAGCTGATAGGGCAAGCATGTTTGGTATGACGGGGATTCGAACCCGCGACCCTCATATTACGAGTCGAGTGCCTTAACTCACTTGGCCATGCCGGGGCCTGCCTTCATGACTGATGATCACGTAATAGTTTCATGAAGTAAAGTATGTGTTGCTAGACCACCACGAAGTCATAATTCCATTGAACAATGTCTCAACTGAATATCTTTGATCAGTTTGAATCATTATTTTATTAGTTAATTAAAGTTTATAATAATTTACATTCTTCTAAAAAGAAAGTTTATTAATAAATTAGATTTCCTTATCATTTAAATCATCCTAAAAGGACGATATCGCGAAATAATTAAAACTTACCGTTTGATGTCGATTTAACATGATTATATATAATACAATCGGTTTAAACTTACCGTTTGATATTGATTTAACATGATTATATCTAATATAATCGATTTAAAATAATTAATTCATTAGTTAATTAAATTTCATAGGCATTTATATCGTCCTAAAAGGGACGTTTATCAGTAAGTTGTAAGTTACATTTCCTGACCATTTATATTTGAAATCTTCCTAGAAGGACGATATCTTAATTAAAACTTATTGGTTGACTCATTCTTACAAATCAAGAGATTATTTCAAATAATTCGACGCTGCTTTAATATTCAAGAGAGAATATTTCATTTTTACACACGATATTTTTATCTCATGTTTTACAAACCTGGATGTTATTGTTTTGAATTGAGCACAAAGCTACACAATGGGCTATGTGTGATCCGCTCACCACAGGTTTCGAAATCCGGATTTTAGCGTTGTAAGGCCGCAGAGATACCGCTGAGCCACTGGGGAGCCTGGATATTATTATACATGTATGTCATGTTACCAACTAAATATGAGAAATGACCAATTTATTGTTTAACTTTTTTTTAAAGTACCAGACCATACAATTTTGAGACTGAGTCGACTATTAGAAAGTCACACAGTCTGGACACAGACTTTAAGAATTTCAAGTCATTATGTGGCCACAGACATTCAAAACACCGGTTCCCCGTGGAATAATGGTATCTCTTCCGACTTACAAAACTAAAATCAGGGGTTCGATTCCTTTCGGTAGACACAGCAGATTCTACAGTACACAAAATCACTGCGGAAATATTGATGTTCTTATCTTCTACGCTTCAAATATCCTTTACCTAGGAAGAGAAGAATGACTGACCTCACTGGTTACTACATCAGTTAGCTTACAATAGTATTTCAAAATAAAAGACTATTGAATTGTAATCGAGGATATTACATAAAATGATGATATCTTATTATACAATAAATTGTATAATAAAAATTCGATTGAAATATACTTTTAGAAATACAAATAATATCAAGTAATCATAAAGAGCTAGAAAGATGAGGTGGAAAACTGTTATTAAAATAAAAGCCGATTATGTTACATTGTCTCCTTGTAATTTACATTATACTTAATACTGAAAACAAACGGTTCATTCTCTACGTAATCATATGTTTTTTTTTTACATGAATGTAATGGTTTTTAACCAGAGTTTATGTTTCTCATAGTTAAGAATGAACTTTCTGCATTTTTCTTTTTATAACTCTGCAAATATAACTCAGTAACGTTTACAATATCATACTATTGTTTGTTCTCAATTTGACTTCAAAATAACGAAATAGTTTCGAATTTTTCTCACTGCAATTAATTTATAAAAGACACATTTACAAAACACTAATTTTATGTTATCAACATTTGCCAGGACATTTCAGTTAGCTTACGATTATTGTGTACAGAATGTAGTTCCGAAAGTGTTAACAATGGCCACGTGATGTATTACGTAATAATATTATATTTTATATCAAATTTTCATTAAGTTACCAGTAGATGAACAGAAAGAACTTAGCCAATCAGTGGCCATACTCCGACTAACAATTCACGCTAAGGGACGAATTGTGACTCTCATAATGTACTTACATTAAGGTTCGGAGAATATTTTATGACGTCGTACTGATTCGAACCTGGTTCTCACTCTCCATAATACAGAGCTTTAGGATGGGATTTAGACCTTTATCGATCAGTTTTGATTCTGTGTAAATGTTCATGTATCTGCATAGTAAAAAACAACAACAAAACAACCAGTTTGAATATAAATACAGCTTGTCACTCAATGATTTTAAATACAGTGGCCCTGCATGGCCAAATGGCTAAGGCACTCGACTCGTAATCTGAGGGTGGTGGGTTCGAATCTCCGTTACACCCAACGTGCTCGTCCTCTTAGCCGTAGGGGCATTATAATGTGTCGACCAATCCCATTATTCTTTGGTAAAAGAGTAGCCTAAGAGTTGGCGGTGGGTGGTGATGACTAGCTGCCTTCCCTCTAGTCTTACACTGTTAAATTAGGGACGACTAGCGCAGATAGCTCTCGTGTAGCTTTGCGCGAGATTCAAAATAAACCCAACCAGATACGGAGTATCCGAACATTACGTAAACAAAACTGTTTACTTGCGTTTCAGGAACAGAATTTTTTCAACCTCTGCTTATAAAATGTCTGGACTTTGACATTTGTAAAATTTACGCAATGATGAACACATGGAGTACGAACAACATGTGCTTTTCAGAAATACAGTTCAATAAAGTATAATTTTGATACAACTTTTGTAGAGTACATTTTAAAGTCACTGTGTATCATAACATTATAGAATCCAGTAAAAGAGGTGGATAGAAGTTTTAAAGCTATAGGACAATGAAATAACTGACAATTCGAATCTTTAAACTTTTGAAATTAGTGGCCCGAATTCTAAGCATGGTTCATTTGATCTTTATCCTGATTGGGGGTTCTCTTAGTTACTGGTTTAGAAAAAAGGATTAAAATATAAGAAAGTCCAACATGAGAAAGAAACAACAATATAAACATATGCAAACTTTAATTAGTTTCGTGTATTTCCTTATTTTGTACTGGCTTTTTAAAAATACAAATTCCACATGTAGAGTTTGAGTTCATCCCAACATAACCTTGAGTTATGTCATTGTAATGAATTAACTTAAGTGGTTAAAATTAAGCTTGTCATTTCATTAAATTGGAAATTTAGTCCCCTGCTGGTACAGCAGTAAACCTATAGAGTTACGACTCTAAATTCAGGGGTTCGATTCATCTCGGTGGACTCAGCAGATAACCTGATGTGGCTTTGCTGTAAGAAAACACATGCACATGAACACACACATTTGAAATTTAAAAACTAATAAAGTTTCTGAGTATTCCACAAGCGTTTTAAAAGAGAATAATAACTGGATATGTGAGTAATTTGATATTATTTTTTCTTGAATACTGTTCAAGTGCAAGAAGATTGAAAATTGGCTAATATTACTCACTCCTTTTTTCCGGGAAGGTGATAAAACTTGTACTAGTAACTATAGACCTACATACACTACATGGCAAAAGTATGCGAACACCGGACCATCACACCCATATGTGCTTGTTGAACATCTCATTCCAAAACCATGAGCATTAATGTGGAGTTGGTCCCTCCTTTGCTGCTATAACAGCCTCCACTCTTCTGGGAAGGCTTTTTACTAGATTTTTGAAACATGGCTGCAGGGATTGGCTCCTGTTCAACCACAAGGGTATCATTGACGTCGGGCACTGATGTCGCGCGAGAAGACCTGGCTCGCAGTTGGGGTCCCGTTCTTCCCAAAGGTGTTCGACAGGGTTGAGGTCAGGGCTCTATGCAGGCCAGTCAAGTTTTTCCACACCGACTCGGCAAACCACATCTTTATGGATCTCGTTTTATGCACAGAGGCATTGTCATACTGAAACAAAAAAGGGCTTTCCCCAAACTGTTGCTATAAAGTCGGAACACACACTTCTTTAGAATGCCATTGCATGTTGTAGCATTAAGATTTCCCTTCACTTGAACTAAAGAGCTTAGCCCTAACCATGAAAAACAGTCTTAGACTATTATTCCTCATCCACAAAACTTTACAGTTGGCATTATGCATTCAGTCAGGTAGCGTTCTCCTGGCATTCGCCAAACCCAGATTCGTTCGTCGGATTGCCAGATAGTGGAGCGTGATTCATCACTCCAGAGAACGCGTTTCCACTGCTCCAGAGTTCAATGGCAGTGGGCTTTTCACCACTCCATCCGACGCTTGACATTGCACATGGTGATCTTAGCCTTGTGTGCGGCTGCTTGGGCATGAAAACCTATTTCATGAAGCTTCCAACGAATAGTTATTACGCTGACGTTGCTTCTAGAGGCAGCTTAAAACTTGGTTGTGAGTGTTGCAACTGTGGACAGGCGGGTTTCACGCGCTACGCGCTCCGGCCCTCGTCGATCCCGTTCTGTGAGCTTGTGTGGCCTACCGTTTACTGGCTGAGCTGTTGTTGCTTCTAGACGTTTCCACTTTACAATACCAGCACTCGTAGTTGATTAGGGCAACCTTAGCAGGGCAGAAATTTGACGAATTGACTTGTTGGAAAGGTGGCATCCTATGACAGTGCCACATTGAAAGTCACTGAGCTCTTCAGTACGACCACTTCTAATGTCAGTGTTTGTCTATGGAGATTGCACGACTGTATACTTGATTTTATGCACCTGTTAGCATGCGTGTGTATGAAATAGCTGAAACCTCTAATTAGAATGGATGCCCACACACTTTTGCCCATGTAGCTTATGTTCATGGTGGGTAAAGCAAAGGCTTTGAAAGTCTGACAAGAGATGGTTTGTAAAATTATTTAATGATATTTAAAATGTTGTTGAGTAGCGAACATGGTTTCATAAGCAGAAAATTTTACCTTATTAAACCGATTTACATTCTTTGCAAACGTTACGACTATTGTAGATAAGGGTACGAACGCAGATTTGGTGTATCTGAATATTAAGAAAGCATTTAAGAAGATGCCATATAAAAGGCTTGTTAAAAACTTATCTCTGTAAGTATATATAGGATAGGATAACTTACTAGGTGGTGAAATAGCTGTAGAAAAGGAAACAGTAGTTTGTTATTAATGACATTGAGCCAAACTAGATTAACGTTATAAATGGGGTACCTCAAGGCTCATTGTTAGGACCTTTGCTAATTTTAATTCACATTATAAAGGATTGGTCAATATGTTATTTAAATTTTCTACTGACATTAAAATTTTATTTTCTGTTGAATATTAGGGCAGGAAAGTTGCTTCACAAAAGAAGCTGGATTATTTGATAAGTAATGCTAATAAATGACACATGACTTTTAGTTATAATGAATGTAATGTAATGCATGTGGGATGTCATAATTTAAATTATGAGTGTAGCTTTGCTCGAGAAAAGAAGACCAGAGGTTATCTGGTTCAGGTGTTTAATATTGTAAAGATAATTCATGGTGTTAGTGCAGAATGTTTTTTAATCATATCTAATGGCAAGAATGATAAAACTAGGGAATATTAATATTTATTTTAGCAGAGTAGGAGTCATCTTGAGTTTAAACTGTCTAATGTTTTAACAGGATGGTTGGCCTTTGGAAAAAAAACACTAACTTCAGACGTGGTGGATGCAGATAAATTATGCGTATCAATCTGAAAACGAAAAGTTTTACCTGCACTGCTTCTATATCTCACTGATGCTATGCATTCTGTCTTCTAGAGCAATAGTCCAGCATGGCCAGATGATTAAGGCACTCGACTCGTAACCCGAGGGTCGCGGGTTCGAATCCTCGTCACACCAAACATGCTCGCCCTATCAACCGTGGGGGCGTTATAATATTAGTTCCGTCCCACTATTCGTTAGTAAAAGAGTAGCCCAAGAGTTGGCGGTGGGTGGTGTTGACTAGCTGCCTTCCCTCTAGTCTTACACTGCTAAATTAGGGACGGCTAGCGCAGATAGCCCTGGAGTAGCTTTGGGCGAAATTCAAAATAACAAATAAATAACTGTAAGTAACAGATACGTAGCACGCTTGTAATATTTGGTAAATTGGAATTTTTTTCTCCCTTATACCAGGATTCGGATAGAAAGTAATTCGTTTGCAAGAGTTTGAACTACCAGAGGTGGTTGTTTTTTGACTCAATCCAGCAAAGATTACTTGTTAAAAGGTTAGGGAACGCAGAACTCGATGGGGAGGGTCGTGGATGCAGAAAATTTCCGCGGGGACTAACAACAACGCTATAAATGACAGCCGGTGCCTGCGATAAAGATTGGAGCTTCGAAAGCCACTAGCGGTATTATCAGCGCCCACCTTACCGTTTCACGCTTGGGTTCAGCAACCGAAGTGTTGTCTTTCAGTAGGTGTTCTCTTCCATACTCTTTTGTCGTTTTATATTTGTTAATTGATTTTTCAGATGGCAGAAGGACGTAGGGAACCCAGTCAGAGACTTGGTTTAGAAACGAACGTAATAAATATGTCGTACATTAAACAAAAACGTTTATCAGCTTCAGTTACAATATCCATGTATATAAAATAATACCATCAAAATGATCAGCTTCAATTACAATACCCGTATATATAACATCGTCAAAATGATCAGCTTCAATTACAATACCCGTATATATAACATCGTCAAAATGATCAGCTTCAGTTACAATACCAATATATATAACATCGTCAAAATGATCAGCTTCAGTTACAATACCAATATATATAACATCGTCAAAATGATCAGCTTCAGTTACAATACCAATATATATAACATCGTCAAAATGATCAGCTTCAGTTACAATATCCATATATATATAACATCGTTAAAATGATCAGCTTCAGTTACAATATCCATGTAAATAACGTCGTTATAATGATCAGCTTCAGTTACAATATCCATGTAAATAACGTCGTCAAAATGATCAGCTTCAGTTACAATATCCATGTATATATCGTCAAAATGATCAGCTTCAGTTACAATATCCATCGCCAAAATGTTTATATCCGTTTTTAATTTAAGTTACTCATAGAATCTTATTTTAATGTTTTAGTTTGTTACTGTTTCCTGCATACTTCAAAAAGAGCAAACATTTTACTAAATAACTAAAATGTTCTAGAGGAAAAGCTTTTTATTTTATTTTAAAGACATGTTCTGATATTATTGAATAAATAAAATTCAATAAAAGCGTACTAACATTTAAAAATAAACACCTTTGTAACGTTCCAGTTATTGAAAAACTTTGTTTGATGTGCTTTTTAAGTATACAAACGTCTTGAAAAGAACAAGTATACTGAATTTTGTTCAACGATAATCAACATTTTAATAAAAATGATTGCATAACGAAATACTAAGATGGTGAACCACAGACTATTTACTAAGGTGCGAAAACAAAACACTGGGAAGTTGAAATACAGATTTATTATAAATGTGTGAAAGCAAAACACTGAACATTGTAATACAGACCTTCTATACAGGTGTAAAAACAAATTATTTGGAAAATAAAATGCACGTTCCTCATCAGAGTATGAAAAAGGAAAACAACGGGAAATTATACACAGGTTTGGTTTGTTTTGAATTTTACGCAAAGCTACACAAGGGCTCTCCACGCTAGCCGTCCCTAATTTAGCTGTGCAAGATCGAGGGAAGGCAGCTAGTCATCACTACCCACCGCCAACTCTTGAGCTACTCTTTTACCAACGAATAGTGGGATTGACCATAATATTATAATGCACCAATGACTAAAAGGGCGAGCATGTTTGGTGTGATGGGGATTGGAACTCGTGCCTCCTCAGATTACGAGTCAAACGCCTTAACCGCCGGGCCGTATAAACGGGTATTTCGTAAGGTCTGAAAGCGACATAGTGGGAAGATAAAATAACTGACCCTTCATGAAGGTGTAAAATACAAAATTAAGAAATTCAGACACAGACCTTTCAAAAATGTGTAAAACAATACGTTGGGAAATAAGCTACAAACGATTTATAAAGGTTTGAAAACAGTATTCGGAAGGTGAAATATAGTTTCCTCATAAAGGTGTGTAAACAAATGATGCATGGGGAATTTGATACACAGATCCTTCTTACATAGCGTGAAATCAAAATATTGGAGTTCAGGTATTTAATAAAAGAGTGAAAAGGAAATATTAGGAAGAAAAAATTCACATTGTTCATAAAGATGCGAAAATAAATGAATGAGAAGATGTAACACAAACATTTCATACATGCACATGTGTGAAAACGGAGTTTCTGAAAGATTTAATACAGTCCATTCATAAAGATGCGAAAACGAATTAGAAATATGGAACTTCCTTAAATTTACTAATATTGTAATATGCGAAAAACTAAAAATAAAATATTTCATTTACAAAATTATTGTTTGAGTGTGTGAAAACAGGATTCGAGAAAAAAGTGCTTATTTCGTGTACAGACAATTAGTTTATTTTCCAGTTTGTCCATATACATCATTATTACAAGATCAATAACACGCAAATTTTAAAATATTCACAATATTAACCTATAGTAGTAGATTGGAAGACTATAGATTTGCACTTATCGTGACTTAACTTTACGAGAATCTAAAACATTACAAATTCTAGTTTAATAGCACAGATACAAACACTAGTTTTAAACAATATTACCTTGCAGTTTTAGTACTAATTTTCACTTTATTTGTGAAAATAATCGATTTCCTTAGACACTTGGGAACAAGTTGCTTTATACGAGAGATTTATTTCGCTTATTTGTTACCTCGAAACTTAAAGTAAAATATTCTAACTTGTTTACTTATTCGTAACCTTGAAAATGAAATCAATTATGTTATTAATATTCTTGCACACAAAATTTATTTTGAAAAAGTTTTAATAAATATACTTTTAGTGAGGAAATTTAAATCCAGGAAGATGTTTATTATTCAACAACATTCAAATATTTAAAACATATTTTGGTTTTCTCATACATCAAACTCTCTTTTTTTTCTATTGGTTTCAGGCTGATAAACCTACATTTTCCCTACAGGTTACAAACAATTCCCATTTATTATAAAATTATTACTCAATATCTAAATAACGTAGCTACACGTGTCTTGATTAGAAACAACACATTCATTAGCAAGTGAAGTCTAAAGTAATAAAAATATTCACCAAGATTTAAATAAAGTTGTTATCTATATTTATAGATTTATTTTAACCTCTAAATACAAACATGCTTTAATAACTTATCTAAACTGAGGGAATAAGATCTTTACTCTGGACATTTATTTATAAATATTCTTTTTCTAATTTCAGATCCCATAATTATATGAAGAAAATAAATCTGTTTGTGTAACAAAGAAAAATAAAGCTTTTGAAATCTCGATAATCTGTGAATAGATAAAGATCAGTTTATCTGGAATCAACGTTGCTTGTACAATACACATCTTATGTAAGAACTATTGAACTCTGACATACTTCTAAATATATTTCTGTCGTCCTGGATGTGTACTTTCTTTCGGAATTTTATATTGATTCTTATGACAACACAACCTATTCCATTATGCCTACTTTGAACACATATACAACATCTAGTCAATATTTTGGAAAATATTGGAAGACATATTTGACCGCTACAACAAGAACGTGTTTTCAGATCGTTATATATATATATATATAAAAGCCTTATATGTACTCGTAATCGAATCTAATAACAAAAACAAATCAGTTAAACAACATTTTTTGAAATAAGGTTTAAAATGTAAAATGTACTGGAATCTTTTTTCTAACAAATTGTAGATTCTAAAATACAAAAGTGTGTAACGCCAGAACCGTTATTATATACTGAAACAACAACAACAACATGGAAGTCTTTCTTGTAAGCGAACCCTTATGCACTATATTTGATCATCTGAAATTATCCTGAAAACTAAAAGGATAAGTGCTGCACTTTAAAAAAACTAACAGCCATTTTTTTTGAAGAATCAATACTATTACATTCTAACTTGTTTTACATTCAATATTATTACGTGATCTCGAAAACAAAGCCAAGAGTAAGGGTTGCTTTTTATAACAAAGAACATTTGCTTGCATACAAAAATCCCCGAAAACTGAGTATTGTGTTTGCTTTCAAACAAGCTAGAAATAACATTCAACAGAGCAAAGAAAACCAATTGTTCTGTACTAATTTCTGTATTGATTTCTGAATCCTATCATATAGCATAATATGGTGGTTCAGTACATTTCTAATGATGCATAACGGTTATATGCTTATGTGAACGTTTCATCTCTTCGTTGGAAGCTTTTGTCATTAGTTTCCTTTAAATGAGTATATCAACAATGTGGAACGTTAAAAATATTTATAAGAAATGGAAGACAAAGTTTTTCAAGTTTCCAAGATATTCCAAGGAAGATATGTCTCTGATGATGCCAAGTTACTGTATTCGTAGGCGAACATTTTATTTTTCTGTTGAAAACCTTTCGTATTATTTTCTTTTAGAAAACAGTAACAATAATACACGTCATTAAAAATGTTTATAAAAAATGGAAGACATAGGTTTTTGAATTATCAGTACATTTCAGTTAAAATACATTGCTAACTTTGACACATTTTTTGTTACATGACAAATGTTGATTTTCATATGAAACTAATATTTGCATCCTTCAAAAATTCAAGTATTTTCTTTATATACTATTTTTTCGAACTTTTATTTAATTACTGTCTAGGTCTGTTGTTTTTTTTCTTTTTAAGCATTGTGTAGTTCTCTGTTTTGTTTCAGCATTGTTTTTCTGCATTGTTTCAGTTGTTTAGTTCTTCGGTTTTGTTTAAGCACTGTTTAGTTCTACGGTTTTGTTTCAGCGCTGTTTAGTTCTGCTGTTTTGTTTAAACACTGTTTAGTTCTACGGTTTTGTTTAAGCACTGTTTAGTTCTACGGTTTTGTTTCAGCGCTGTTTAGTTCTGCTGTTTTGTTTAAGCACTGTTTAGTTCTACGGTTTTGTTTCAGCGCTGTTTAGTTCTGCTGTTTTGTTTAAACAGTGTTTAGTTCTGTTGTTTTGTTTAAACAGTGTTTAGTTCTGTTGTTTTGTTTAAACAGTGTTTAGATCTTTTCTTTTATATAATTAACACAACAAATAAAGTTGTGCCAATGTAATTTTGATTATATATATATATATTTTAATTTGCAGGTTCTTTTAAAACAAAATATTTGAATTATTATATCTTTTTCCCACATATTCACAAAATACATTTCATACAACGTGTTGTAGGCTTTAATCTTTCTTTAACATTAAACGAGTTGCAAATAAAACGCAAATGAAGCCACACGTGTTTGGAGATTTATAATATAAGCAGAAAGAATAAAATGGTGAAAGATAAATAAAATAAAAAGTTGGATTAAGTTAATTCCTAGCATGGATCTGGATTGTTATCTAAAAACATAACCTAATTTAACATTTGCTAAGTGTAGAATATTCTCACTTATGGTTTTGTAATGTCTGTTTGCATGGCAGTTTTGGTAGTGTCAGTTTAGATATCCATTCTGATTATTATTGTACGATATAAATTGTAGACCAATATCGGAAGTATTGGTTCTAAAGCGTCAGTTTAAAATGTCCACTGTCGCAGCTGTTACAAGATCTCAGCAGCAGTCTAGTATCAGAAACACTGGTTTTTGAGTGTCAAATTAGATTGTTATGCTAAATGTCTTAGCAAGATTTTGTAGCGCTGGTTGAAAATATAATTTGAGGTGTTTGTTGTGATGGCTTCTACATCAGTTGAGTGAAAATAGAAACTAAGGAATGCCGATAACAGAAGCCATTTTAAACTCTTGATAGGTATTTTATTTCGAAAAATTAGCAGCGTCCTAGAGATAGGTGTATACGATTTTTAAAATCTTAACTTAGATACCTATTGATAATTCTCAAGTGACATCAATTATAGTCTTATATAAGGAGCGCTGTTTATGAAATATGTATTAATCTACTTTATAGTTCAAGAATTTGACGATCACCCAAGTATTTTACTTGTAAACTCTATCAGTAGCCATTAACCAATTATGAAAAATGTTTGTCATCAGACTGTATCATTTCTTCGTCTGCTAAGAGTGGTCCACTTATTATTTCAGACACTATTGCTTATACGTGAAGAACCGCCTTTTTACATACCTCGGTTTATAAGCAGACAGCTAGCTATTCAGATCAACTTCCTTTGGACAGATGAATTAATTCAACTTACAATAAGCACACAATTTGTAGGGGGTAATTTCCTTTCCAAGAAAAGAAACGGTGATAGGAATGTACGATTATTCTAGATGTTATAACTGTTCAGGCCAATTTTAAATCAATTAATATTTGTGTGGTGTAAAGTTTTTAATAAGTACAATGCATGAAGAAACTGCGCAGTATTTGGCTTATTGGAGGAGTAATGAATGATTAGACATCATAAATATTTGCTGCCCAATAATTGTCATAAACTGCAATTATCTGGTAAATTTCTAAATTGAAAATACCATTCATTTTGTACCATTACGCATTTTAATATTACTTTAATAAAGTGATTTTATCCTAATTTTGTTCCTTAAATGCTAAAATAAAAGTTAATGTCTCATTTTTACATGTCACCTACCGTATATGTTACATTGTAAACTTTAGTTTAGTACTTTTCTTTTAATCAACGTATACCTTGTAGAAACAATACTCAGTGATCACCATGTAACAATATTTTCTTTGGCATACTAACAGTGGCTACAAAAAATCAAAAACTTGGACCAACAATGATTTCACTGTGCATGATCCATTTTTTAAATGTCAGTACTAAAAGATTTCAATAGAAACATTACAAATACACATAAAACATCAAAGATATATAGATTTATTTTAACTGGAAGACTAAGCATATGGAAGACGTAAATGAGGTGAGCTTGGTCTCATTAATAATGCACCTTGAGGTGAGATTTCTGTCTCAAATTTTTACATTTAAACTATCCCTTGATTAGTCTATGCTACAGAGCTCTCATCCTACCAGAAACTTCGATAGACTTAAATTTAAAAAGCAGATCTAAGATTCTAATATGCCAAGTTAGATCATTCGTGAAAGGTTAAAGAAGTTCTAATTCACCAAGCTTGGTTACGGTTAGAAAGGTAGTTTTTATCTTAAGCCTACCGTTTTTCCGAAACATGACGTGTTTACCCTTTCACGATTAAGTATTTATCAAAAGCTTGTGAACAAAGCGTTGCTTGTTTTCGCTCATAAACATCTTGATCACCGACGTCAATAACTATCGCAAGCTGCTTTTAGCTTAATGAAGGTTTGATTCGAGTGAATCGAAATAGTTCATGGATATACTGATCACATGCACAGACACTCACGCAACACACATACATAAAGGAAACAAAATCGCGCGAGTTTGTGACGTCAGGAATTAATTAAACACTTCTGAAATCTTTCATTACGAACTTAGTTTTTTACGTCTTTTAAATTAAGTACTTTATTGGAGTGTTTTCAAAGTTATTGTATTTCGATATATATACGTATATTGACATCTGTAACAAAACTTATCTTAGAGAAATTACTGTTACTACTGCTAATATACACATTACACTGATCATTAGATTTCCTTCCATTAGCAACTCATCAATTACAGAATATATTATTATACGAAACTCACCAACTTATTTTCTTATTCACTTTAGTTTTCTCGTCTTACTAGATTTTTAGTCGTTTCAAGTTACAACTTTCTTTTTTCTGTGTTATAGCAACCAGTTTTTTTAAAATCGCCGGACTTACTCCTAATATGGGCCTAACATCTTATACAAAGCATGCTTGACAGATAAACTACAATACAATGACAAATAAAAGAGTACGTACAATCCACCATTTTCTTCACTCCACATTTTATAGGTTGTTCAATGATCTCTTTGAAAGTCGTTTGTTTTCTAGACATAACATGTACGTTGAGAAGTGTCCGGGCACGAATCTCGTGCAAAGCATGTCTCTCCAGGTTTTCTCGCGTCTTTCAGTAAGATACAATCTGCTTTTACTCTTGTCGAAGGAAATTTCAACACCATCATAACAACACAAGAAGTTTGATAAAATGCTATAAGGACGCCAACAACATGTTTATATGCTTTATTAGGTTAGTACTACTTTCATTAAGAGTTTGAGTCAAATGTGTCTTTTAGATTAGCCTACTGTTTTCTATATTTTGTGGTAACCATGAAGCAGACATAGCTTCTTCCATCTAGAAAATGGACAAAAGTAAGTGGAGTTCTTTAAGTGTTCTTTATATTAGAGGAAAAGAGTGATCTTTTTTAAAGACGTCACTGAACAAACATGGTAAAACATCAAGATCAAATAAACCAATTAGTACGACACAAAAGGCTATCAAGTTGAAAATAAGCAATTCAACTTGGTTGTTAGACTACACAAAGGTAATATATATGGATTCTCAAAAGAGAATTTATCTGTTATTATATAGATATATGTATATCATCTTTATGGTGTTTCCCCATGGGGTAGAGGAAGATGATAAGCCTGGACGAGAGCCGAAAAAGAATAGTATATTCCAATAACACCACAAAATGATCCTATGGAAATAATGAAGACTTCCCAACTGATTGTATACCAAGGTAATTCATTCCACTTCAATTTCATGTGGAAATAACATGGCCAGACAAAAGACAACATGGTGCCTGTGAAACTACCTATTAGACCCATCAGGATGGCAAAATGAGGAATCGAAATGGCCATCAACATAGTGAAGATTACAAGAAGCACACGAAGAGCTACAGCCCACACTCGTAACTCTTTATCTGTTGCAAAGCATGAAGGAAACTTTGTTGTTGGTTTTCCTTGAAAGAAAGCAATCTCAATTAAATTAGCTGCTGCGTAGTAGGGCAAAGGATACGAAAACATAGCCTTGATGACCAGGGTCAAGTTAACTATGACCTTAAAAGCTTTGGTTGGAAGATTATTAGTGATAACTTCCTGTGTCTGTTCAGCCCATGTCAGAAATCCAACGTAGGCAAACAAGCCCTTGAATATTGCTGCAGCCAGATGACTCCAATTTAGCATGCAGTGGAAACGAGAAGGATCACGCATGTTACCCTCCAGGGTCGGCAAGAAAATCTGAGAAGTATAACTAAATACTACAATTCCCAAGCTGATTGGAAAGTAATGGATCTCGATTCTCAGGGGCACCTTACTAAAAGCCCAGTAGGAGGCTCTGGTAAAGCAGTAGCCCATGACAATGATATTAATGAGAATATGGGCAACGGTGCACCAGAAGCTGAGCCACGAGACTGATCGCAGGTTTTGCAGGAAAGCACAAGGTAAGAGAAACATGGTAGCAATCATCATCCAGGAACGCTGATCAACTGGTCCATCTGGGAAACTGCCTATCATCAAGTCACCACAAAGAACCACGTACAGGATACAAGTCATCAGTAATTCGATGATCTGGGCCGTGTTGACTATCTTCCCGCCCCATTTGTCCCCCAGGCAGCTCTGAGCGATGGCCACGTAGCTGTCGCGAACTCGGACTGTCTCTCCACTTTCATTTGGCTCATACAGACAAGCTACTAGAATCTTACCTGTGTGGCAACAAATATACGCTACAAACACAAGAGCAAAGATGCCCCAGTAGCCACCATGAAGACAAGCGTATGGCAGACTGACGATAAACATTCCCTAGAGAGAAACAAGAGAATTAAATGAATAAAGTGAACCCCATACACTCACAAAGAAACATCGAAATTCTATTGATCGAATATTAAAATACAAAGAAATATTGGGAAATGTCGATAATTATATTAGTCGAATAAATAATCCATTTAATTATGATTCAGTACATATATGGTTAAACACATAAATTGTTCTGTTTCAAATATCGTGCTATTTCTTATGCTGGGATATACTATAATGCGATATCTATAATACGTAACAATGATTTGTGACATTTTTCAATAAAAGCCCGAATTCTTTTTGCTCTGATAGGAAGGAAAGAAACATGATGATATTAGTGCATAGAATTATTTTCAGAATATCTATACGCTTAAAGTAGCATTCTCCATGCTTTGGTAAACAGAAATATAATATTTCACTTGTCATTTTAAAATATTATATGTTAAATACCCTAATATTAAATTATAAATTATAAAAAGAACACAGTAACGACAGTACATAACAATAATACAACGCTAAAATCAGGGTTCGAATCTCCTCGGTGGGCTCAACAGACAGCCCGATGTGGCTTTGCTATAAGAAAACACGCACATATAACAATAATTGCATAATATTAGATCCTTCATTTACTTCACGTTAAAACATAAAAATTGTATTTTATTGTCAGATTATTCTAATTTTCTTGTGGGAATCTTTTGCCTCTCCTGTTTTTTAAACTTGGGTCTCTCATCAATACCGTACAACATTTTATCATGTATGATACTAAGTACATAGTATTGTTCAAGCTTTGGCAGAAATAATAGGAATACTCAATAATATTTGTAAAATATCTTATATGTTAAATTATTACCGGAGCTTTGGTTGAGAGAAATATGATAACGTCAATACATAAAAATATTTCTGAAATATTTTACAGCCAGTACACTACTATTTTATATGACTTGGTGAACAGAAATATAATAATACCAACAGATAATAACTAAAATATATTTAATGTCAACTACCGTGGTATACTTTTACTTTGATAAACACAAAACATTACAACAACAACATATAGTAATATTTGTCAAATATTTTATTACAAATAACTTGTCATTTTTCGTGATGTGGAATATTTCCTATGCTCCATCTGAACGAAACCTTCTGTAAAACGTTAATTAAATGATAATGTCAAAGATCTTAAAAGCTCAGACATAGCCATATCTAAGTTAGATATTCTGACCAAAGATAAGTCAACCTCAACAGAATCCGTCACCTTTGTTATAACGGCCCCACAACCAAAATTTCGGAGCGAATGTGTTCAGTCAACTTTAGAGGACTTTTTCTTTACGCTAACTACTCGGTTACACCAACCAACCTCTTGTGCTTTTGTAAACAGAAATATAACAACAATTCATAACATTGTCTTAAATATGCTTTATATCAAATATATCCAAGTACTATTCATGCTATCACGAATATTAATAAAATATTAAACCATCTAATAATATTTTGAAAATCGTATTATTTTTGTTTTGATGAGCAGAAACATGGTAGGCAACACTAATAAATAAGATGATTTGAAAATATTTTGAAATTTTAGACAACAAAAATTGCTAGTTCATTATTTCAAGATAAGTATTTTAATTTCAGTAGCATTTAAGGTTTTTGTGGGGGACGTTTAGAATGACACTTTTTCACATGGTGGATATGAGGAATCTGCATCAATATCGTAAGTTATTATGTACTGTTTTCAGCTTCTGTATAGGAGCGTGATCCTTTTGGTAGGTGTCTGTAACTTGTTGGAGATAAATCTCAATAATGAACGGACAATACACAGTTCACGTGTTTCAAAACAATATATTCAAAATAAGTCAAACGTTTGTACAAAAATTCTTTACACTATCGTTTACCTCAGTTGAATCTAGAACTTTAAATGATTCTCTTTTTTCATCAAAAGTCCACACAGTGGTTCAATTATTTTAGAATCCAACTTATAAAGCGAAATATTTATTCTCTCCTCTATTTTCACAATAAAATCTGTAATAAATTCACTTACGTTACCCCGTGCGTTACCACGGTTGCATCTAGAACTTTAACTGAATCCCTTTTTAATGAAATGTCCGCACAGAAACAAACTGACAAACAAAATTATTATTTTCTATCTCTGTTGTTACAATAGAAAACTGTGAAAACTCACTTCAAAATCATTACTATAACTGTTGATTACTAAAGCTGTATCCAGAGCTTTGAGTAATTACCTCTTTTTTAAATCAAAGTCCATATCGGCAGTTCATTTATTTTATAACACTGTTTGATAAGATAAATTATTATTATTTGTCAATGCATTTGTCTAATTTAGAAATATCTAGTCCTCTAATAAGAACAATATTACACATAACGAGAAAAACTTTCTGTGTTTCGAGTAAGGTGACATCAACAATATTTCAAAAGTTTAGTATAACAATTGAATTACATACACAATGTACGACCCCTCACAAAGTTTGTAATAACATTAAATATTAAATCGGTATTTTAAGAAATTAAATCTAATTACTTTCATTCTCGACAGTTTTGTTGGCTGTAATCTGGTATAGTCAGAACTGTACTTCTCATAACACATTAGTGTTAAACTTATTACATTTTTAAACAAGCACGATATGTAGAAATATAATCATGTTTACCATATATAATATGTTGAACATATTATATATGTATATATTTACCATTTAACCACTCAGCGAGACTTTTTTAAAGATGTTTACTTAAGGTTTCACATTGGATTGAATAACATATACATATGCACTATAAAACTATTTTTTTTGTAACGCTACTACGATAAGTTAAGAAAAGAAAAAAGAACAAAATTTGTAATTCCAACAACAATTACTATAAATCTTACTCAATATTTGGATTAATTTGTTGTTTATAGATGAACCAAGTCAATTTCGTAAATAAAGGAAAACAAAAAAAGAGAGAAAGAGACATAGGGGGCATGAATATTACGAAAATAAAGGCGAAACATAAATAATCAAATATTACAGTAATAACAAATGTTCTTAAAGTGTCTAATGCAATTTAAAAAAAATCACCGCAACCACTAGAAACATAAGTTTCAAGTATAACACTTTCAGGACCTCGTCTTAAACGCCACACAAGAGGAACAATATGAAACAGAAACCTAAGGTTTGTCTAATTAGTATATTGACTTAACGCTGTTGCTTCTGTTGATTTTGAGCAAAACTACCCAGTAAATTATCTGCACTCTGGCCATCGCAAAGAATAGAACCTTGGATATTAATGTTATAAATCAGTAAACTTAGAGCTGGCACGCCCAAGGAATCGACCGAACGTAAAATAATTCCGGATAACGTCAGCTGTTTAAAATTAGTCAAATTATATCTCTTACTTCACGGTATCTGTTGTATGTCGTTAATCCATGTTTAACTTAATTATAGCTGACAAATATATAGTGAATTATTAATCCATCTGTAACTAAGTCACAGCTGATAAACTTATTAATAAGGATGGATGGGTCACTGCACATACATTGTTCGTTAGAAAGATGACGTTACTTGTAGCAGGTTTACTATTTTGTAAGCTCACAATATACTGTTTAAAACACACATACGTCACTTCTTATTTAAACGAAGTACTACGAATTACTTGTGCCAGCAGTCGGCACACGCATTCTATCTGTGTTTTCTTGTAGCAAAGCTACATCGGACTATCTGTTGAGTCCACTGAGGAGTTTGATTTGGTTTGTTTTGAATTTCGCGCAAAGCTACACGAGGGCTATCTGCGCTAGCTGTTTCTAATTTAGCAGCGTAAGACTAGAGGGAAGGCAGCTAGTCATTAACACCCACCGCAAACTCTTGCGCTATGCGCTACTCTTTTAAAAACGAATAGTGGGATTGACCGTCACATTATAACGCTAGCCCGGCTGAAAGAGCGAGTATGTTCGGTGTGACGAGGATTCGAATCCGCGACCCTCAGATTACGAGTCGAGTGTCTTAACCACCTGACCATGCCGCTCCCCCGAGTGGGTGGGTGTATTTTATCCCTGATTGATTTAAGAAACTGTTGTTTGTTTATTTGTCGTTAAATGCAAAGGTGCTTAGAGGGTTAGCAATGCTGTGCCCATCGCGGGTATCATGCTTATAAGATTGACTTTAATGAACTTATTATGATATACACATATTCATAAAATAAACACTGTATTTCAAAAACTGAGACATCAACGTTTGCTCATATTCCAGTAACACTTACAATAAAAATAAATTAAAAACAACACAACGGTAACTATATTTTTAGAAAGCTAGTCATGATTCATTTCCGATAGCAGTTGTTGTTTAACCACGAACAAGGAGAATGCATATGAAGGTATGTAACCACCCAGCCATGCCGGGCCTAATTTGCTGCGAGACATCAAATCGTATTTTTTTTTATTTTTGAATAATAATTAAATATATGAAGTAAACCAAATTTTCGACTATTATTTTACGAGTGCACATGCTCTTATTCTAAAATCAGAAAATATTCAGTTACTAACGGTGACTTCGTACTGGCTTTTGTTCGTCAACCTCTTAATCAGAGTCATGGGGTGAAACCAGATCTCTTTGTCATTTAATTTGAGGCTGAAAATAGAATCAGCAATGTAATTTCAACAATATATAATTTAGCTTCTCTGTAGTTTCTAGGAGACGGAACTACTCGTATACTAGTCCCGGAAAAGCAGCCGAACCGGTATTTTCCTTGTTACACACCGACAGTTGCCCCCCTTGTATTGATCATCATTACGTGAGCCAGCCCCATACAAAAACCCTCTTGATTGGTCTAATTATCTTGATTTGTACGCTGCAAGGCAGTTGCTACGTGACTGCAGACTGTGTATCGTGTAATTTGAACCAAGAGCTTCAGCTGTATTTTGTATCGTTATTTATTTGTCATAAACTGTTGTTTTTTCTTCAATAGGACTTCAGCTTTTTAGAATTAATTTCGGTTCAATTCTTTTCTCTAGTCTTTAGAACTGAGACAAAATTAAAAAGAGAATGTTTTTATTAAAGAATGCTAGCTCATATAAAATGCAACACAAATAATAACTTCAATTGTCTCAGTGATTACATAAAATATGAGATAATACCAATATTATCTTAGCTATTAAAATTGTTGGACACCAATGAATTTAAATATTTTAACAGCTAAATAACAATAAATGTACAAGAAAATAAGAATCAACTAAGTTGTTTCTGTATTGTGAAAAATAATATCCCCGAAATGTGGCCGAAGGTCGCCTATAGAGGTCACCTGTTTTAACCACTTTCAACATTATACAGTAGTGTATTGTCTGTTTGTTAGTCAGTACATACTACTATGACGTCACTTAAGGAATACTTAGCGTTGCAATTTGTATTGTCACTACGTTAGTAAAATGTGTGCATGCCATGAATCACGAGAATAATTAGGCACTCTGTAGGCTACAACACAGCATGACACACGAACTTTAAAAGCAAGAAATGAAAATATATTCGGTACTCTTAATTTTCGTTTTATTTACTTCTGAAGCATGACACTTTCGGGGATTTTGCGCAAGTACATATAGTTCGTAATTAAGGATGTTTCAAAACATTGTTTTATAATAAAATGTCATTGATTTTAATTAGGTTTAACTTGTTTTTTGCTTCTTCTTTCAGAACTGGATAAAAGCATTGTGAAGAAATGAAAGGGGTTAAATGTCTTTCTCTCTCTTTGTTTCTTCTGAAGATAAAATAAAGATATATAAAGACCATGAACATTGCAAAACAACTTATCAATCAAGTTGTATTTTTCATAAAATTAAGAGAGTACCATGATTTCATATTTGATCAAAGAAATACTGCTGTTAATTTTCATGTCCCTCTTTGCTGACTCTATCTTCCTATCATATAATAATACATCTGTTACTCACTCATATATCGTAGTTTATCAGTCTAGGCGATGTACATCTTAAGACAAAATGATTTACTTGGGAAAATAAATGTTTTGAGTTTTAAATACACTGCATGGATAAAACTGAATAGATAACAAGGTTGCTTTATTTCTTTTATAGTTTTAAAATAATTTAAAGTTACCAGGGATTTATGATGCTCCTATAAGGCTAAAACTAATAGAATAAAGAATAATGTCAACCACTTCAATTAACTGTTTTGTATAACAGTTGAGCATGAGCATTCATGTGATACAAAATACAAGTGTTGCTCCCTCAATGTGTTGAATCTCGTCTTAGTTGTCACTTTAAAGGATTTAATATTTTCTGTATTATTTATTAACAATGAACAGGAAACTCTTTCGTTTTTTACTCATGTCAAGAATAATAAAAAACGTAGAATTCGGCCAATCACAACAGAGTGTTACGCGTTTCTGTGTGTGTTTTGCGAAGCCACATTGGGATATCTGCTCACTGTATCGCATGCTTGGTGGGTAGAGCACTGATAGTTATTTGTGCTAACAAACAGCTGTAATAAGAACAAATCTTCAATTGTTGTGCGATAACCATCCTTAATGATAGAGTATAGGTAAAGCGACTAACTAATTTTAGCTGTAACTAATTCTTGGGCTACTCAGGTGAGACTGAGCGATGGGATTTGATCTTCAATCTCATAATGCATCCACGACTCCAAAGTGCGGAGCGCAATATTTTTTTTTTTTGTGGTAATGGTACGCGACCAACGAAAACTCAATTTTCATGTAAACTGACTAATAGGCCTAACTTGATCTCCATTATAATTAAATGAATAAATGATGATGCTAAATGGTTATAATGATTGTGGCTCATAAAAGTTTCAATGGGAATAAAGTAAAAATTATATACAATTTATGGAATGTCACATTTTAACGATAGTTGTTACAGCGGGAAATCGATTAATTATAACGATCTAAACACCAATGAGATGATGAAAGTTTTCAGTTTGTGACCTTAACAAGCTGATTACGTTGCTTTATTGGTTGCAAATTTAAGTCGTTTTCGATAACGTTAGCAGAATATCATTAACTATGATATTGAATTGATAAGCTTATTTTGTGTAACTGTCTATTACTCACTTTATTTATATTTAAATACTCCCAGTGACACAACTTTACGTCTTCGGATTTGCATCGCTAGAATCGGGTTTCGATACAAACAATGAGAAGAGACACAGATGATCCATTACATACTCTTAACATCTGTTTTGCTATTTCATATTTTATACAATTTGTTTTACAAACGGTAACGCTGATACTGTTATATTTAAATCAAATATATCATAATGTGTTGTATTTGACCTCTTCAGAAAAAAATCAACTGACCTTGTGTGATTGGGAAATTTCTAAAATTACGGTGTATGTAAAACTTACAGAAAAAGTACGTTATCAGTTTGATTTATCCTGACAAGTGTGAAATCATCAAATCCGGAGAGTTCGCAGTTTTGTTTACATAAGTTATCAAAACCAGAAAATGGAGAGCGACGTTGCTATATTTAGTGAAAAACAAACATTCATTTTAAATTTAAGGCTGTGTTCTTTCTGTTTCGAACAAGATAAACTACGTTGCTTAAAAAAGAAAGCATATATTGGTTATCAAGTTCGCTCTTTTCCGATGGTCCGGAACTGACTCTGTGCCATCGCAATGCATCATCCAACAGCTCAGACGACCGGCAAATAATCCTCTAACGTTACAGTGTGTGTCCAAGCACTAATCATTCGGTCAGATTAATCTAAAATGAGTCACTAGAGGTCTTCGCCTCCGCAAGCCCTGTTTGACACGGAATTTATGCCTAATTAAAATTAACAATAGGGCAGAGGTAGGGAGTTCAATTTCTCAAATATACAGAAAACAGAGACGGATTCATACCTATATTAGAACCAGGGTTCTTAATCAATTAATAAAAAATGATCACATATGGAATTATGTTCTTGATTTTTAAACCACTTTGCATTCAATTTGCACTTTTTACTTTATTTGGTAATTAAATGGCCGTCTTTTTAACACCCTGATTAAGAGTTAAAAACAATTCGTTTTTCTAATTTACATGTAAATTTTATATCAAGTTTTGGCAGTGTAAAGTGCATTGGTGTCAGGGCTAATTCTTAAGCTATGTTCTGTGAGGGATTTTCTTATTTGTTTCTCAGTTTACTTCAGTTCTATCTAAATACTCATTTTAGTGTATTAGAGTAGAATTCTGCTTCGTAACACTACACTTTATCCTCATGTTGTTTATGTTTATTTATTATTATGTTACAAAGAATGAAACAACGCACAGTTTTTACTTCATTATCCTTTTTTTGTGACTAGCTTATATTTTCTTATAGAATAGAATAATTAATTAAGTCTCAAGAGGTCATTTAATTATGTCAAACTATTCATTATTTTTCACCGTAATTACTTTAGAGACGGTGGTATTTTCGCTGTTTTAAGCATTCTTTTATTAATTACAATTGGATTATAGAGATTTGTTTGTAATTAAGCACAAACCAATATAATAAGCTGTCTACGATTTGTCCACCCCAAGTGTCGAAACCCGGTTTTTAACATATAAGTGCGTCTCTGGGAGGGCATTTATAGATCTACACGCTTCTTGGTCTTAAAAAATCTCAAAGTTTGACATCATTAGACCATATTCTTCTCCACATGTACGTTGCCCAATGTTTTGGAGTTTTTGCAAGCTCGTTTTTTTTGTCCGTTGTCTTACCGAAACAGATAGTTTCTTTCTACAGTGGATCCTTTTAGTGATCTTGACTCAGTATGCGTCGCAAGGTAGAAGGGTGAACTTTAATAACAGAGGCTTCTTGAAGTTCTGAAACAAGGTATCTGTTAGATCTACGTCTACTTTCTGAATGCAGTAAGCCTAAAGCACTTGACATCTGATTTGGAAAACTTAGATGGTCTTATGTGCCTGGCCTTAACATAAATTGATTTGTTGTGATTTTCTGGGCTTGCTTTGACATCAAGTTATCTGTTTCATAATATATTTTGATTATTTGTTGGACTTCAGTTTTATATACTTTGTTTTTTTTTTAGAAATTTCAACTGATTATAGTTTTCATTAAAGAAAGCTGTTGTACTATGTCTTACTTCATCAGAAGCTGCATATTTGGGTCATATTTTGTAGTTGAAAATAAAAAAAAATCGTATTAGAACAACAGGATAAAGAAAAATGTATTTATTTTTACAGAAGCAAATACTAACTGTAACAATCAAGAGAAAATGTTTTTAGCGTCTTTGCAATTGAAAATTAATAATTTTGTGGAATGGTATTTGACTTACTGATATAGCTGAAGCCCAGTTTGTTTAGTCTGTCGTTGTAATATTTTGTTACATATTAGAAACTAACGTGTAATATTACCGTGATTGTATTGATGTTTCTTGACATTAAGCTAGGGTACAATTAAGTATTTCAGAAGCAAATTAAAACTGTATTAAACATTTCCTTTAGCAATATTAACTTACAAATATATGTATTTATTGAAAAAGCTTGGCACGAGTTAGTGATTATGGTGTTTCTTTCGAGGGTTCGAATCCCGTCATTTTCAGCACTAGCAGAGTGATAATCTAGTATCATAATAGTTTTGTTCTCAATTATATTTTAAATTGTGTTTTTTTAATATGGAAATTGTTAAACATCATTTTCATCCAATTCAGTTCATGATGGATGGTACATCATAGATCAGTGATTAAATAATTGGTTGACCAGTGATCAAAATCGGACTTGGTAGATACCGAAACAGGACAGCATAGGGAAGGTAATCCAGCACACAGACTTGGTAACCATTATAGGGAGCCACGGACTGACTATTTATTCACAAACGTTTCGCTTGAAGTTATAAACGCACTTCTTACTGTTAAGACATTCTCTGCTCTGCCATTGTTGTGACGATGACATAAAAATAAAATGCCAAATCGAAGTATCAGTATTTTAATAATTGTTAAACTAATTTGTAACTTATTATGTACCATATGAAACAAAATTATCGACCAGTAATGGCCGAGCGTGTTTAGCATGCCGGACTATGGATCTGCGAGCCCAATATTTGTGTCCCGTTACCACAGAAAAAAATTACGTTTCGTACTTTGTAACCGTGAGGTCCTCATAAGTAGAATTCCACTATTTCTTTAGCAATCCACGTGTAGACGGTGTTGGGTAGCTGTCTTTCCTCTAGTCTATCAGTCTGCTATCATAATTTTATTATCCTCACAACTACACTTTCACTGAGAGATTTTCGTATTCCATTCGTTCGACTAAATGATTATATTGTAGCTGATATACTGTAAAGTTTGATGACGGCACACAATTTAAGTAAGTTGTTTAAAAATTCGTAACGCGTAAACTTTAACAACTCGACTTATCTATCTATTTTTTTGCCAAGCCAAACTGTTAAGCAGGGAAAGGGTTTTTACAGGGGTTGGTTATACAATGGTTAGAGAACTAAACTCTTCCACTTATGTTTGAAGTTTACACAGTAAATTTGGTCATTGTTGCATGATTACCGAAAAACACAAACACAATCGCCGAATTATGTTTCTAACCTCGAAACTTAGTAAGAGTAAATACGTCGGAAAATGTTCATTATATATTCGTTTTTTCAACTTAACCTTGACGTTATAATTAACATTATAGGTGTGTTGATACAGTTTGTGAAGCCGGGATACGACTGTATCGATACAGCGTCTGATACGAAGTCTGATAAGACTTGTGTATCTTCACTAAATTTAGCAAGCTTTCGGTAAACATCACAAGACTTTTGTGCAAAAAAAAACAGAGTTTTTGATAAAGTATTTTTGTTAAAAATTGATGACTGAATACATGAAGATGAGTGTTGAGTGCTACACGTTGTCTTCATTTCTTTTATCAAAAACATTAAATACAAATTAACTTAACAAATTAACAAAAACAAAGTAAATACCTATAGTTGTTTATTTTACCTCTCTTGCCAGCTGCTATTTAGTTTATCAAACCTAAGAATTCTATAAAGTACTTGAATAAGACAATGTCAGTAATATAGATAATAAATTACAGACAAGACTGTTAAACTACGTAAGAAGCAGTTGATGAAACGTCTAGATACGTATCGTAACGTAGCATCAGTATATTCGTTGAACGAAAACAACGAATCTAATTATTAGGATATATTTCATTCGTTTTAATTATTCTCTGTTTTGTTTTAATTTATAAGAAAATTTAGAAACAGCGAAAAATCACGCCCAAAGTGTAGTTATAGTTTCGTGTACCACTGTAGCATCAAAGAACAAGATATAGTTCGCTTTCAAAAATGTATTTTTGTAATTCAGAATGCCGAAGAATCGCTTTCATATGTTCTAACATAAAAAATTGCACCATATTTATTTTTCTCCTATGATTTCTCGCTACTGAATGATGCAAGATATATAAGCCAGTAAGTTTGTTTAGATACAAACAAATGAAATTTAACAAATGTCTTAAATTAGTTGTAAATATTTACTTTCGTAAAGATAGCTACAAACGATTAGCACTAACTAAGACCAGTATTAGTTATAGTTTATTTTTTGAATTTCGCACAAAGCTATTCGACGGCTATCTGTGCTTGCCGTCCCTGATTTAGCAGTGTAAGACTAGAAGGAAGGTAGCTAGTCATAACCATTCACCGCTAACTCTTGGGCTACTCTTTTACCAACGAATAGTGGGATTGACCGTCACATTATAATGGCCCCACGGCTGAAAGGGCAAGCATATTTGGTGCGAACGAAATTCGAACCCGCGACCCTCAGATTACGAGTCGATCGCCTTAACCCACCTGGCCATACCGGGTCAGATTAGTTATAGTACTTGAAATTAACAAATCTGAATACAGACCCACTTTGGTTAAACTAGTTATCGACAACCAAAGTAGACAAAAGTACATTTTGGATAAAATACATACAAGTGACTGAAATTAGTATATACACATTATGTCAAATGAGGCTTAAACTTAATTCATTCTTTTTAGTGTCGTAGATTCTACTTAAAGAAGAACCAGACTGAACTTTTCTGAATGGACAACATTTGTAAGCTGTTAATTACTATTCTGTATTTTGGAGAAATGACAAACAAAATATTTTGTAAATGTGAGGAAAGTTTGTGGCTAGAAAAATAGTGTCATTCTTTGTTTCCTACCAGTGTTATGGACTCTGAAAGAGTATATAAGTTAATAACATATTTATAGAATGTACGAATCTGCAAACCTTGAAGCCTTATAAAAATATCATTAAAGTCTATCATTTCGGTTATTAAGCCAAAGTCAAACTTCTTTAAAAGTCTCATTTTATCCACAGAAAGTTTTAAACTTGAATGTGAGTTTTTTCAAAATCGGCATTGTGGTCCCAAAAATGTTAAACTTCATCTTCAAAAGTTTCATTCTAATCACCAACGTTTCTAGCTGGAGTCCAACACTCTTTTAAAAGTGTCATCAGAATATTTGGTAACCGAGCTTTTATAAACTGAAACTTTATTCCAAAATCTCATTCTAACCATTAAAATCTCTATCATCCTGATTATGAGGTTTCAAAATTAAAGTTCCTTCAAAAGGTATTCTAACCCCCAGACTTCTAAACTCGTATCTGAAATTTTTAAAAATGTGACATTTCGGCCACCAAACCCTTAAAACTATAATTTACCTGTTTTAAAAGTTTTCTTTTAGCCACCAAAGTCTTAAACTTGAAGCCTAATTTTTCAAAAACTGAATTGTTTGATACTGAAATCTAACATTTTGGGAAATGTGATTCTAATCACGATAAGATTAGAGTTTAAACTAGGTTCTTTCACGAATGTGTTAGTGGTCACCAAGGTTACGAACTAAAGCTAGATGCTTTAAAACTTTCGTGGTGACTGAAGAATTGTCAAAATATGACTTAATGCATTAAACAACATGTCTTCGTTATTATTGCTGTTTTAACCCTAAAACCCTTTTAAAATCTTCGCGGTTGTGACTCACTGATAACTTTATAACTGATATCTTGAACTATAATAATTGTAATGCAGGTTTTTATAAGTTATAAAACGTCTTATGTAATTTCATCATATTTATATAACTGTATATTATATACAGGTACATGCATAACAAAATATAGTCATTTTTCAACGTGTTGTTTACTATATTAGTTTCGTATCAGCTTCAATACAACATTCTGAATAACTTTAAGAAATTTGTTTGTAGTATTATCATATAGCAACACAATGAGTTACATGTACTCTGCCAACAGCTGATATCGAAACGCCAACAGCTGGTATCGAAAACTTGTTTCTACTATTAAAAACCCGCGGGCTTACAGCTGCGCTAACTGTAGACAACTTAAAGAAAGATTGAAAGTATTCGAAAGAAGTCTGTATATTAGAAAACTGATCTGTTATACTACGAAACAGGTTTAATAAAGATTATTTTGAGAAAAAATAAAGGAGTTGGGTTTTATTTTAGATATCCATCTGGAAGCGAAACATTGTGTTATAGTTTACCTATAGGTTTATGGTAACATTTGTTTTCAAATTCTTTCCCTAAATTGGCTATTTTAGTATTTAATAATTGTAGGGTGGAAATTTCGTTTCAATAGTTTATATAATCTTCAAAAGCCTACATTCCAAAATATATATATATATTTATCTTTGTATTGATCCAAGAATTTGTCTTATTTTTACTCACACTGCTTGGGTCCTTTTATCACTAGGATGTTGTAGGGCTAATTGTAAGGCTATTTCTGTTTTGTGGGTTTACTAGATGTATAATGACACATATATATAGTTTTATCACTGAATAATTATGAGTCTTAGCTTATATTATTCAGACAAATACATCCATTGAATTCGCAAACACATAATTTCTCATTGAAGAAGAGGTTTTCTTAGACAGTAAATTGACAGGTACAACCTGTTTAAGAAAACCTACCTGTATAGCATTGGTAACATTCCAGCCCGCTTGCCATTCAGAAATTTGACTTTCTCGGCCTCCAAATTCTCCTTCACCTCCTACGTTCGTACCAGGAACACTACCGTTCAATTTAGAGTTACCACCCTGCCGCTCTCCGTTGTTTTCATCGAAGCTATCGCTACTGCGGCGGTCCCCGTCTTCTTCTCGGAAAGAGTGGAGCTCTGTGTCGTCTCGGCCGTGACCGTGTTTCGCAAAGTGCACAGTCTCCTGTTCTTCATCGTTCCAACATGAGTCCGGTAAGTACGATTTAACCGATTTCAAAGTGTCCACAAAACGATACAAGTACCAAGACATTTTGGTAACGGGAAGAAACTTTTGAAATATTTCTAACAAACAAGAAGTTTACAAAGTTGTCTAAATAAAGTTTCAGACTCTCCTCTGCTTCAAACAAGATGTTCTACGTTTTCCACGGTGAGAGAGTTTTAGGCTACTTTTGTGCCAGTGGTTCGCTTCTCTTTCTCGTTTCCGCAATAAACGTTGAGAAAATAATGATTAAAATAATTATCACAATTATAAGCAGGACCGGAACTCGAGTAAAACACAGTCCTCAGTTAATCAGTCTCTATTACGTACAAAAGTAATCTATGTAATATGAACTTGGAAAGTATCTATAGTTTCTATTATTGTATTCAGGATAAAATAATATTTTATATACTATACCTTTCAAAGGAATATTTACATTAAAAATATGTTTGAAGTTTAATATGTAGTATTATCTATCTCATATTAAGAAGCTTACTACACACGCCACAGCATTGCAGTTTCATCAAAATAAAACATTGTTATAAATAGTGTAAGATACCCAACCCAATCGAGGAAATTTTAAGATATTGCGAAGCTTTCCTGATAAGGTTTTTGTAGTTTTATAAAACCCAAGCACTTTGAAGTTTCCTTCCGAAAATATTTATGAGGATACTATAAAAGGCTTACACTACCGTAGATCTTTATATTATATTATAAGTTTCGCTGGCACTGACGTTGTTGAAAATCCAAAATGGCGGATAAAATGCAACTCGTAAAGATGCTAGCGTCGGGAGATTGACAGCAGATTTATTTTTCTCTCGATCAGCTCCTGAGAAATTTGCAAAAATACTATTAAATGAAATATTAAAAGCAATCATAAATTCATCAGTACTTTAAACATTAGCCTGGAAAGTCGTTTAACTCAAAAGAAATACTAACAAGACGGCTTTTGTTCTTCGGTTTCGGTTGATACACCTGTGGATATGCAAACAGCCTGTTCACTCTTCTTCTAACGTATCAGAAATGTTTGGTCTCAGTCGTCAAAGTTTCTATAATCTTATCACCCTTAACATTTAATTGTGATTGCCCCTAGGGCCTGTCTACTTTCTGTTTCTCGTCTTCTATCGTTTCTTCTTGCATCTGACGACTTGTTCCAACGCATCCGGGTCTTTGCGGTGTAACAGCCCACCTAGAGCTTGGAGAGTCTGCAGATAGGGCTGCACCACCAGAGATGCGTGCGAGAGAACAACACAGACTGCTGTGCATTTGGCAGGTTTGGATAATGGCGCATGCGCTCACGTATGAAAGGAAAAAGCTTCCAGAAATACAGCGTAGGTTACATACAACTCGAATGTTTTATAAAGCATAGGTTCTGTACATCTGCAAGAGCGTGCAGCATTTCCTTATCTAATTCTGTTCTAAGCTAAACGAATGTCTGCTGAAGCAACACTGAAAACAAAAAACAGAAGACATCCTTGGTGTTGGTATGTATTCCAATTACATTGTATCATTTGCAATGCTTTCTTAGTTTGAAACTTTCTAAGTAAATGAAAAAATATTTTCTTTTAGTGTATGCATTTACTAATGAGACCCAGAATTAATCAATTTATTGTTTGTTTTCGTATAACTAATGTCATTTTTCCTTTAATTAAGGAAATTATCTGCTTAGTTATAGCAAATCTTGTCAAATTAAAAAGAATAGTTGTTTAATTAATAATCGCTGATGGCAATTTTTTCTGATAGCTTAATTAATAATGTTGTCTCATTAAAAGGATTGGCTGTTTAGTTAATAATGTTATTTGGTTAGAGAGAGTGGCTGTTTAATTAATAACGGCGTTTGCTTAGCGAAGATTAATGATAAACAAAAACGAGTGTTAGATAATACTAATGTTTATTTAATTAATGTAAATGACTGTTAATTAATGCAATGGTTGTTTAGTGACAGTGATTAGTTAATACTAGTATGTCTTTAATATAAGTGACATAATAATTCTAATGTTTGTTTACAATGTGACGGTCAATCCCATTATTCGTTGGTAAAAGAGTAGTCCAAGAGTTGGCGGTGGGTGGTGATGACTAGCTGCTTTCCTTCTAGTCTTACACTGCTAAATTAAGGATGGCTAGCGCAGATAGCCTTCGTGTAGCTTTGCGCGAAATTCTAAAACCAAAACAAACTAATGTTTGTTTAATATCGGTGTACTCGGCATGGCTAGGTAGGTTAAGGCGTTCGATTCATAATCTGAGGGTCGCGGGTTTGAATCACGGTCGCACCAAACATACTCGCCCTTTCAGCCGTGGGAGCGTTATTATGTGACGGTCAATCCCACTATTCGTTGGTAAAAGAGTAGCCCAAGAGTTGGCGGTGAGTAGTAATGAGTAGCTGCCTTCCCTCTAGTCTTACACTGCAAAATTAGGGACGGCTAGCGCAGATAGCCCTCGTGTAGCTTTGCGCGAAATTCAAAAGACAAACAAACAATTAGCATCGGTGACTGGTTTTTGAATAACGAAAGTGACTTAGTTAATGTTAGTGTTTGTTTATCGATGGTTTCTGTTAATTAATTCTAGTGATTATTTAAAGTAAGTGAGGAATCAACATTTTTTGATAATTCCTGGGAACAACTAATTTTTGTTTTCTATCAGGAATAATTTTACTATCAAAAGCAAAAACAAATTTGTATCCACAAACCTAGTGGTAATAATAAAGTATTTTACTGTTGTTTTGAAGATTTTGTTTTAATAATCGTTCAACTAAATGGGTCCGACATTGCCTGGTGGTTAGTTGATTCGACTCATAATCCGAAAGTCGCGAGTTTGATTCCCCATCACACCAAACATATACTTTTGGCCGTGGGGGGTTTATAATGTTACCGTCAATCTCATTATTCTTTGGAAAAAGAGAGCGCAAAGGTTGGCGGTGGGTAATGATGAGCAGCTGTATTCAGTATAGCCTCGTACTACGAAGTTAGAAATGGCTTCTGGAGATAGCGCTCGTGTAGCTTTGCGCAAAATTAAAAATAAACCAAACCAAATTTAAGTTCTATTTCTCTTTCAATTTGTTTTGTTTAAACAGAAAAATATATAATTGGCTAACTATATTGTGCCTGAGAGATCAAACCTCGATATTTGGAAATACAGTTGCTCAATCGTAACACTGAACCCTAAAAGGTTACAATTTGCATTATATATAATATTTATAACATAAACCAAGATAAGTTGAAAAATATTTACTTCTTAAAATGTTTTGATATAACCAGATATAGCCTTTATTAACCACTTCGAGACAAAATTATAAAATTATTGTTAGGTTTTATACAGACCGAAATTTTTACAGTAGGTGTTTATGCCTTGTTAGCGATAAACTTCAATAATAAACAGCACACAGTCCACTTGTTTTTAAAGACTATTTTAAAACAATTTAAACGTATATACAAATGACTTTATACTGTTGGTAATCACAGTTGTAATCAGAGCTTTAAATTATTCTCCGTTTTCTTCAAAGCCCACAGAGACTGTTTCAGTTACTTAGGAACACAACTGAAAAAACAAACTATTCTTCTCTACCCTGTTATCAAAATATTATCGGTGAAAATTTTTCCGGCATAACTCTGTTGGTTATTACAGTTTTATCTAAAGCTTTAAATATTCGTCCCTTTTTGCCAAACTTCACACAAGCTGGTTCATTTACTTTATAACAGAACTGATAAGGCATATTATTTTTCTCTAGTTTGTTATTATTATAAAGTCTGGGATAATTTCACTTTAAAAGTCGTCACAGTACATTCTTTTTGGCTAATATCGCTGTTTAGGTCTATGTACTCAAAATTATAACTTGACCGATTCCTCATGATATTATTATCCACTAATACTCAATTAAAATAACGAGAAAAACTTAGAAGTTTCTTGTAACATGTCGCTTTAATCCAAAAATTGCCAATACACAATAAATGAACTACATAATGTATGATTCGTATACAGTTACGTAACCAAACCTACAATATTACATTGCTTCTAAAAACAAATAAATTTAACAATCACGCTATACTTAAGTGGAAATAGTCATGTATATCTAAAAATTATGCTTTTCATCGTTTATTCTGAATATCTTATAAAAAGCGTTTTAATTTGATATTATAAAATCTTTAAAATCAAAATAAAAGACACTACGTAATAAGTTAATAACCGGCATCATCTATTTTTAACCATTGTAATCTAAAAATTTGAAATTATATATGTATATAATTTTAGAGATTCATTAACATTACAGCGAAAAATGCACGTAAATGATTTGAGCACTGTCTAATACGCATTATTTTATATTGGATTATGCAATTGTTGTGATGTCGATAAAAGTTTATAATCTTAAACATGTTACTTATTTTGTATTTAAAACTATCTTCATTTGACTAGTTGCCCAGCATGGTCAGGTGGGTTAAGGCGTGCGACTCGTAATCTGAGGGTCGCGGGTTCGCATCCCCGTCGCGCCAAACATGCTCGCCATTTCAGCCCTGGGGGCGTTATAATGTGACAGTCAATCCAACTATTCGTTGGTAAAAGAGTAGCCCAAGAGTTGGCGGTGGGTGGTGTTGACTAGCTGCCTTCCCTCTTGTCTCACACTACTAAATTAGGGACGGCTAGCACAGATAGCCCTCGAGTAGCTTTGTGCGAAATTCCAAAACAAACAAACGTTGCGCGAAATTAAAAGCAAACAAACATTTGACTAGCATGACACATCCTGTCAGACAGCTCTCATGTCAATACGATATAAGAAAAAATATTTATTTTATCAAATATTGAGCACAAAATTTGTCAGAATAAAGTTACTTAATTTCTTATGAACGAAATAAGTTTGACAAATAATAAACAATGTTGACCATACAATCATCGTCAGCGGTGAATACTGGAGACTAAGAATATCAGCTCATTACCTTAGACGCTTGAGAAGTTGAACTTTTTATTTTCACAACGTATTATCCTATAATTAAAGATTAAAAGCGTTTCCTGTGATTTTAACTACAAGAATTTGAACAGAACGCGCCTGAAGAGGGATGAAGCAAAACATTGCTTTAGTTTAGTGCTTTTTCTCAGAAGTCTGATAAATGTTTCTATACATCACTACATAAATGAAGCAGTAATAAAAAAATTCGTTTACCTAACGAAGTTTCTTTTTAACCCTCCTGCTCCTCTTTGATTAAAGTTTTGAAAACATTTTTTTTCCTTGAAAGGGGGAAGGAACTGAGTGAACGTTTTAAATTTCGAGTAAGAAATTATGTATTATTTTCAATATAAAATCTCATACCGATTTTGTATTGAAGTATAATTTCAAGTAAATGAAGAAAGTGAGAGATGTGTCACTCAGCGTGATTAAAATTACATTATGCTCACGCTTGTTTATTGTATACGTAACCATAAGTGGAGGATCTTTGGATCATGGCTGAAAAGTGTGTTTCCTCTTAGAAAACACTTGAAGCTTGGGGCTGGTTGACTGTAAAAGCTACCCAGTGAAGCTCTAGCATAAGTGAAAGCAAAAGTATCGAATCTGCAGTCGCTCTAGTCTTTCTCAGCCAAAATCAATATATCCCGCCTTGTAATCTGTCGCATGTCAAAACCACGCGGAAATATATACTCACAGAAATATATGGTGCTTGCATCAGAGCAAAATCATGATACCACAGAGACACAATAGAGAGTGTAAACTTTCATAGCGTATCTTTTAAATGTTGGTTCCAGAACCTGTTCTATTTCTTTTGTTTTATTGATGTTAAGATATTTCTTGTCTTTCATTATATTTTATATGGCTATCTACTGTACTGTTAGCTTACAATAAGTGAAAATATTTCACTACATTATACGTTACGAGAGTTTGTTATTCCACTTTAACTCTACGCGGTAGAAGTGAGAGCAATAACTATGTCATTGTTAAAAGTTTACTCTGAGATACCATGTTTATTTTACCTATATAAGTGTATTAACTTTGCTATATATTGTTTTTAGCATAAAATGAGACGAAACTCAGGAGATGTTCTAAGTGGTATAAACTTCAAGTTAATTACAAAGTTTCCTCTCTAGATGTCTCTGATATCAAACCATTGTGCTGAAAAACACACAAACTGTGCTGATTCCAGTAGTGCTAAAGGATGACACTTATAATATGAATAAAAGCAGTTTACTTCTACATTTATGTCTTTCATAAGTATAAAAATGGTTTACATCTATATTTGTGTCTTTCAGACGTATAAAAATAGTTTACATCTATATTTGTGTCTTTAAGACGTGTAAAAATAGTTTACATCTATATTTGTGTCTTTCAGACGTATAAAAATAGTTTACATCTATATTTGTGTCTTTAAGACGTATAAAAATAGTTTACATCTATATTTGTCCTTTGTACACGCGTTAAAAAATCCACTTCTAAATTTGTGCCTCCTACACATATTAAAAGTAGTTTATTTCCACACTTGTGTCTTTCACATGTTAAAAATAGTTTATTTCTACATTTGTGTCTTTCACGTGTATAAAAATAATTTGTTTATATACATTTGAGTCTTCCACACTTGTCAAGAAGTGTTTACTTCTACATTTGCGTCTTCCACACTTGTCAAGAAGTGTTTACTTCTACATTTGCGTCTTCCACACTTGTCAAGAAGTGTTTACTTCTACATTTGCGTCTTCCACACTTGTCAAGAAGTGTTTACTTCTACATTTGCGTCTTCAAACTTGTCAAGAAGTGTTTACTTCTACATTTGCGTCTTCCACACTTGTCAAGAAGTGTTTATTTCTACATTTGCGTCTTCCACACTTGTCAAGAAGTGTTTACTTCTACATTTGCGTCTTCCAAACTTGTCAAGAAGTGTTTACTTCTACATTTGCGTCTTTCACACTTGTCAAGAAGTGTTTACTTCTACATTTGCGTCTTCCTCTAAACTTGTAAAAAAGAACTTCATACAGTTATAAACTACTTCAATTTAACACAAATTTGATGAGATTTGTGAATCATAAAGAACTCGTAAAGTACAATAAGTTAGACAACCAAATAACGAACAATAATTAGATGATTTCTGATATTTATTATAATTTTCAGTTCATTTTCACTATGATAAATTTAACCGAAAAGTCTGAAATTCTCAGTATCACTTGCAGGTAAATAAAGGTACTTAGAGTTATCTGTTCTTGATCTCATTTTTCTCGTATCTTTACTGAGCTATGGTACCGTGTACCCCTGAAAGTTTGTTTTCACGAAGAATGACACGTTAGTATATTAAATGGAACCAACAGGGTTTTCAAAAACTAGTTCTTGTGGGAATCCTCTACTTCCTCCCACAGGGCATGCACGTGTCTGTTTTTCTGTTACTTCTATGTGTTGTACCAGAGTTATGTTATCCGAGATACGGTAGTTAAAATCCAAGGACTCAGTGGACCATGAACTCAAGTTCGAATTAGTTACTTACTCCTAAGTCTCACCACGTCAGTCCAGTGATTTAAAATGGATTTTTCTGTAACGTCTCATGCCGAAATGCTTATGTCATCCTAATCCTAGTCATTAGTTCTAGGATTGGTGGTTTTGGGCATATGACGCATATGAGTCTGTACGTGAATTCCTTATCGATGGTTCATTTGTCAAAAAAAAACCCCACACAAAACAACATAATTGTATAGGTAATTAAATACATAGACATTAGTTTTAAACCATTGCATCAGATTACTTGAAGAGTTTCTATTGTTCTACTGTCGATTATTGTTTGCTTCTAATATTCAGATAAGTACAGAGGCAGTAAGTTTAAAAAACAGTTCTGCCTGAGCTTTGAGTATGTAGTATACAACCTGTGTATCGTCTCTCAGACAGGCCTAGTTATACATTTAAGATACGTTAATATATAATTATTTCCCTAAACGATTAAATGATAATTCATTAAATTGTATTAAATAGGCAAGTCAATGGAATAAGCAACTACAAATGCCTTTTTATTTTTGTTTGTATTCTGTTTGGGATTAAAATCCAAATATCAGGTTCACTGATTCTAAAGTCATTAAAACGTTTTTCACTCCACCACACAAATAAAGTAGGTATTTTAGTAACCTCTAAAGAAACCCTTCATCTCATTAGAAAACTACTTGCTCATAGCTTCATGCCGAGATGGTTGTTGCAGTTTAGCCTATGGGACGAAAAATGAGTTAATTCTTTGAGGAGGTACGATAAGATTTAACATCAATTCCACAATCCATTGGAGCTCAGATAAAGTGTGTAGTTCTTCCAGTAACAAGAAAGTCGATTTAACAAGTAGAAAGCAAATTCTATTAAAAATTAATTTAAATAATACGTATACTTATATTATCATTGTTTATATTTCCTCATAGAATTCTCTCTCTCACACACACACACACAAAACTATGAACATACAGACAACACAGATACTAATTCCTGACGATTGTTCTACTGCAGATTCTGATTGACTTTCTGTGTTAAATCTAGTAAGCACTCTTTTCCTTTAATGAGTTAATGTTTTGGAGTGCTATCAAAAAAAGTTCCTCAAGTTAATTCTTAATGTAAAGAAAGGCTGTTGTGAAGGCTGTTTTTTACACTCTGAAATTCAATTGCTGTGAATTTGAGCATATCTTCTGATTATGTTAAAATATAATGATAAATATTTAAAGTCAACAAAAGCACTCCAGAATCCAGTCGCATCACGACGTTTAAAGCCGTTTTCATTCGAGGAATGATAGAAGAAACCGGAATCAGAGCAATCTTTTTTCGATTAGGTGTAGGTAGGTTTCTCAGTGTAGCTTCAGTGAACTTCTATGCCTTTGGTCTGCTTAAACACGCCATGGTTTTCTAAACCGACCTCCACGCACAAAAGAAAGTTTGCCAAGATATATGATCTGAGGCTGACCTCACCGTCCTTTGAAAGAACTTGTTACGATTGAAATAACGGTACTGGACAATTGTGGCTCGCAAACTAAGCATGATCGGTCAAAGAATGAGAGAATGGTAGTTGGAATATTGTTTTTATAAAACGCGATTAACCTCATTAGTATAACAAGAATTAGTTGTTGATTTTCACATTAACGACCCAAGTTTCTCAGCTTAAGATAATCAGTTAATGGCAGGTTGCTTTCGTTCAGCCTTCCTTGCAAAGCTACACACATACAGACACATATATGCTTATAGCCATTCGTTATTTTAAAATTAGACAAGAGAACCGAAAGCTAGTCAATATCACCCACCGCCAACTGTTGATCACGCTTGTATAACCGAATATTGGGATTTGTTCGTAACCCTTATAACTTGCCCACTGCCTCTTAGTGCGGAACGTGTTAATCAGTAGCGGATCATAAACCATAAATTCTAGGATTCACCGTCCAGGTATTTAATCACTGTGGTAATACCATTTGCAAAATCTTAAGCTTTCAATCATCCAAATAAATTAAATTCATTCAGCTTCCCAGTGACTCAGCGGTATGTCTGCGGACTTACAACGCTAAAAACTGGGTTTTGATACCCGTGGTGGGCAGAGCACAAATAGCTCATTGTGTAGCTTTGTGCTTAATTCAAAACAACAACAACAAATTCATTCGATATCTGAAATATTAAAATACGTACATCATCCGATTTCTATATAACCAATTATTTTTCTTCCTTGCATTTACCTTCATTATATTTTAAAGTAATTCATTTGATATAATTTTCTTTTTACTCTAACAGAAAGCACCAAACATATTCATACTCACTGTAGTGCTAAAATAGCTTAAATGCTTGAAATCATTCTAAATGTATCGGGAGACTTTTGGATTTATCCGGATGAAAGAGGATGTATGTTTCGTGATGACAAGAAACCCACTTGAAGTAAAAATGTATCTCAAGACGACTGGTACAGGTGTTAACACTTTTATTAAAATAAAGTAGAAAACAATGTTTCGACCTTTTTAGGTTATCTTCATATTAACCTGAAGATGACCTAAGCAGGTCGAAACGTTGTTCTCTACTTTATTTTAATAAAAGTTTTAATACCCATACCAGTCGTCTTGAGGGTGTATGTATATGCATATGCAAAAACGGCTCGTTTGGGCTGAGAAAACACTTTACATAGAAGAGCGAACAACGTTTCGACCTTCTTCGGTCATCGTCAGGTTCACAAAGAAAGAGGTAACTGACCGGAAGCTGACCACATGTTTGAAAGGGGTTGTGTAACTGTGTATCGAAATGTAGAGGGCGGTATTAGATGTTTGAATACATAATTTTATTTATTATATTAATATAGGTATAAAGGCGTTCCTTTATATTGGTTTATTTTGGGTTTAAGTCGTTGTATAAGTAAGGCTTCTTTAATTTTACGTTTGTTTATGTTTGTTTCTTTATTTAGTATTTGAGTGTTTTCTATGGTTATGTTGTGTTTATTTGACTTGCAGTGTTCGAAAACGTGTGAAGGTGACTTTTTTATGTTCTTTGAATCTGGTTTCCATTTTTCTACTTGTTTCCCCAATATAGAAGTCGTGGCAGTTATCACATTGTATTTTATAAATAATGTTGGTGTGGTGTTTGTCAGTGTAGTTTTTACATAGTATAGTGTATGTTTGTATTTGACTTTATTCAAAGCATAATTTAATTCTGAAAGAATTTGTTAAATATCGTAATAGTCAATGTCCTTTTTGTATATTTTAAACAATTTATACGTTGTTGTAGTGGGATAAGATATTAGTTAAGAGGCCCATAGTGAAGAACGTCACGCTATTTCACATGTCAAGTTAATAATAATTTTCCATTTTTACACATAATTTACTAATAAGTCTGATTTACGTTAGCACAATCATGATTTTTTGTCTGAATATCTAATTTGAACTGATGGAATCATGCGTATCAGGGGATTAACTTTTAGTTATTACAGTATTTAGGATAACGAATCTTTACTAGCTATTAGAATGTAAAAATATACAACAAGCATATGGTTGCCAAGTCTTCTGAGAGTATATAGAAGGCCAATTATTTATAATATTTGTTATTCTACTTGCACGTTCAGCAGTTATAGAGTCGAAATGGTTTGTGTTAAAATAAATAAATAACATATTGTTAAATAATCTGTTACTCTAATGTTGATGTGATTTGAAATAAGAAAACCGACGGAAAGTTACACATTTTTCACACGGTACAACTGTTGCAAAGTAATTTGTTAATATGATTGGGATTCTCAATAACTAGTCCTTCGCTGGTACAGCGGTAAGTCTGCGGATTTACAACGCTAAAATCAGGGGTTCGATTCCCTTCGGTGGGCTCAGCAGATAGCCTGATGTGGCTTTGCTATAAGAAAACAGACACACACTCAACGATTACTAAGCAAGCTAACCAGTAGTATGCCAACTGGCCTCAAGAGCTTTGGTGTTTCCGAAAAGCCTTGTCGGCACTGGATATAACAGAGTATAAGGATATGAAAAGCTTGTGACTGCTCAGTCTTAAGAAAATCCATAGTCAAAGTTAAATGTTTTTCTTCTCAGAAGAATTAGTATGTACACCTATAACAGAACTATAAAAAAAGTTGAAAAGTAAATATAAGATACACACAATGTTAGTGTATTAAAGTTGATCATATCCGCCGATAAAGAAAACTACCACATTTTAAAAAGAATTTACGTACTAGAAACTTTTAAATAGTAGCCGCAAAAGTCAGTTTGATAGGGAATTTTATGGTCACTTTATGATACAATTTTGTCTAGACATCTATCTACCCATATATGTTTAAACAGATAGCAGAATAAACCGTGAACCAAGGAAAAATATTCGACCGCTTTAAATGGCATACTGTTGTAGTTTGTCACGCGCTATGCAGAGAACCAATCACAACACGAACAGCTGACGTCCACATCAAGCACCCAGCAGCAACTTTTAGCAACGTAGCTTGGCTTCTTATACATCTTACACATTGACAGAATGCAATTGTATTTTGCTGTTTTAGTATCGGACTAGTTAACGATTACATGTTTTGACGTGAGAAAATGCACAGGCTAAAGTCAGATGTGACAAAGCAGTCATCAGTAGTTCACATGGCAGTAATCTTTAGAATGTAGCAAAAGATTTGATAGGAATGGACAGATAAATGTGGCTACATATAAATAAATAGATAAAAACTACTTAAGCAAGGGCACATTTAAATATAATGTATTTATCTAGTAGAAATGATGGAATTTATTTGTTCAATGATCATTGTTTTTATTTGTACTTGCGACTTTCATTAATCCAAAACGTAACCATTTAGGGATACAATAACACAATAACACGGCCAATTTAAAAAGGCAGACAACATTATTTATTTTTTTTAAGCATTTAACCCTAAAATATTTTTGACAAGTTAAAGTAGCAGCCAATGTTTTTGAGTTGGTAACAAACAATGCCTTTTCCATGATCTTAAGAAATGTGTTCTAAGCTTGCGAGATCATAATAACATAAGAAACAAAATAGAGTAAACAAAAGTGACACTAATATTGTAGTTAGTTCTATAAATTGCTGTCTGATTCTTTTTTTACATAAAAACCACTCATATCACCTTTATGTGCTCAGTTCTTCTTTATGAGTGTTTATTACAGGAAATAACATGAAAATTACTCCTTATGACTTAATATGTAGACCTCACCTAAAGTGAACAATTTGTTTAAACATGTTGATAATTTTGGACTTAAAATATGGTACTAGTATTTTTTTCAACCTAAACACCACCTTATGGGTACAAAGACTAAACGGCTTAGCTACAGCCCCCTAGGATCTGATTTGGATATTCCTAATTTTAAAATTGAGTAAAAGTGAGGTAAAGATAATTGTCCAACTTTGGAAAGGTTAACGGGATTGTCAATTATTTTTCCAATGTGGAAAGCAAACTTTGGATCTTTTGATAAGCAACCCGACACAACAACTATTATTCCACAGTCGACCTAAAATTACAGAATGTATGTTAACTTCAACAAGTAATATTAGACTAATGATACAAATATAAACAGTTTAATGCAACAGTATTAAATGTAAGAAGGCCCGGCATGGCCAAGCATGCTAAGGCGTGCGACTCGTAATCTGAGGGTCGCGGGTTCGCATCCCGGTCGCGCCAAACATGCTCGCCCTTTCAACCGTGGGGGCGTTATAATGTGACGGTCAATCCCACTATTCGTTGGTAAAAGAGTAGCCTAAGAGTTAGCGGTGGGTGGTGATGACTAGTTGCCTTTCCTCTAGTCTCACACTACTAAATTAGGGACGGCTAGCACAGATAGCCCTCGAGTTGCTTTTTGCGAAATTCCAAAACAAACAAACAAATTAAATGTAAAACTTTAACCTTTGGAAGTTTCTCTTATTGTTAACTGTAGAAACAAAGGTTATTGCTTCATACTGGGAACGTTCGTTACAAGCTTCTTTTCATATTCATTGTGTATCGACGGAGAAAATTACTTTAACTGGAAAGGACGAACATTCTTCAAAAACAATGACGTCGAAAAAGAGTGGTAAACAAATTAATTAATTAAAAGTATTTTTATTTAACTAACCGCAAAGAATAAACATAGAAATACTGTAGTATTAATCTCCTTAAATTACACAATCGGCATTAATATCCAAGAAAAAAGAGATTAGTTTAGAGTTCTAGAATTACATAAAACGTTAGCATTAAGTTAGTTTTTCGTTTTCATTCGGAAGTTTAGAAATAACAGATTTAAAACGGTAAAAATTGAATGGAATGTACGGTAAAACATGTGATATACATGTCTAATAAATAACTTTGTTAAATTACTGTTTTGAATTTCATCCAAACCTACACGAGAGTTATTTGTGCTAGCCGTACTAATTTAGTAGTGTAAGACAAAAGGGAAGACAGATAGTCATTACCTCCCTTGGACTACTCTTTATCAACGAATATAGGGATTGGTTGTAACATTATAAAACCCCCACCGATGAAAGGGTAATCATGTTTGGTGTGATGGTGATTCAAACCCGCGACCCTCAGGTTATGAGGAAAGTGTCTTAACCATTGTTAAGAGAAACTATCAGAGAGAAACGCTTATACATAAGAACAAACACTTATTAAAAATTATAAAACACTTATAAAAATTAGTAATGAAGAATGATCAAATGTTAACAATGCGTCTAAGAAATATTTCGCAAGACGGACATTCAGAATAGCTCATAAATACTTGAAACATTCAGAATAGCTCACTCTGTGCTTTTGATAATTATTTAAAGTAACACATGGTACACGTTTAGAGTCGTGATGCCCAACATTAAATTAGCTCGTATTATGGACGATGAAAAGTTGAATTAGCTCACTATACACATAAATAACATTAGGTGTAACTCATAATACTCATAGTTATTTAAATTACTCGCGATGTATGTGACACAAAATAAATTACTTCAGAGTGTTCATGATAAACTGTGTCGTTGTCCTATGGTCACATGAGTAACATTTTGAGTAGCTCAAAAAACTAGTCAATTTCATTTGTAGATGAAACTTTTCATAACTGAGTAACGTTAGCTTGATTTATAAATTGAGTGAAACCAAGTAAAGGACAACTGATATATGTTAGGTGGTCGATTTATAAACTGTAAAATCCAAGTGAAAGGTAACTCAGAGTAAATCAAGAGACAGATTTATACACCTTTTTAGACTAGTACATGCAAATGATAACTGAGATATGTCAAGTGGTATATTTATAAAGTGTGTTGGATATGTAAACGATAACTGAGATATGTCAGGCGGTATATTTATAAATTATGTTGGACATGTAAATCATAACTGAGGTATGTCAGGTGGTATATTTGACAATTCAAGAATAACTGAACGACATCAAGTGTTAGATGAACAATAAAGACTCATAACTTAATAATCACTTTACAGACGACCTTGCTAACCACTTTCTACGACTTCTTGACCATTGACTCAAATATGGAGTACTGAATTATTTATCTTTGGCAACATATACACGGCAAAGTGGAAAATTTTCAAATTTTAATAATTCAACTACAACTTGTGTATCATAAATAGGAAGTGCCTTTTTAATGGACCGAATTAGGCCTAAGTTTCTTTGTAGACAATCACTAATTAGTATTTTAAATAACAATTTATTTCGCAACTTTTACCCTTAAGAAAGTTAAAATTCTAAAGAAAAAATGGATGAAATTTAATAAGTTAAGCTTCATTTTATGCGCAAAAAGTATCGGAACTTCTTTTTTATCTTACCACTTGAAATACTGATAAATTCACGTAGATATGTTTAAAGAGAAAATAACTGATAATAAGTGCTCTTTACAATTTGACATAAAGATATCATTACGTTTCTGTCGGGGTTCAGCCATTACATCAACATGAGTATATGAAATTGTGTCTCTTGCGGTTTAGTAGTGTTTAATGCAGTCTCTTTGACAGCTCTGAGGCCTACATTTACGTACAAAATACTATACATTTCTTGTTAGTAATCTCTTTGTAAGGTGCCATGTATTTACATACGATTAATGTACATAACAAAGTGTAAAGGGTATATGTTATCGATATTTTCACTAGGTGGCTTATGATATTAAGGCACATATGTTATGTGTTATTGTCAAATGAATTTGCCCGGAATGGCAAGGTTGTTAACAAACTCGATTCGTAATCCGAGGGTCGCAGGTTCGAATCCCCATCACACCAAACATGCTCGTCATTTCAGCCGTGGAGGCGTTATAATGTGACGGTCAATCCCACTATTCGTTGGTAAAAGAGTTGGCGGTGGGTAGTGATGACTAGCTGCCCTCCCTCTAGTCTTACGCTGCTAAATTAGGGACGGCTAGCACAGATAGCTTTTGTGTAGCTTTGCGCGAAAATCAAAAACAAACAAACAATCAAATTAATTACAGCAGAAACAATGATTTTTAAAACAATTTTCCGTATTCTTGAAATATTTCAACTTTTTATACCTTATAATTTGTAAAGAATTTTATTGAAATTATTAAGCCTTATTAAGTTCTCTCAAGGCGGATAACTTACAGATTTTGGAGTGATGTCCAAAAAGTAACTTTAGGTGTTACTCACAGTCAGATAAATGAAAGAGAAAATGAAATGTGAATTTTATGGCTATTTCCTTGATAAATATCAATAACTAATCAGCTAACCTTGGAAAGAAAATCTGTGTTGTCTCCAATGGTTAAGACATAAGTGCGTGATCTTCGGAGATTTAACAATCCAACGACGATCGAAGCGTCAAACAGTCAAAATGATATAGAAATATTTTCATTTCAGTAGTTCGCTGATTTAAACTGTTCGTGATAAAGTAATTAAAACTAAAAGAACACTTTAGGGATTATCCTGTAAATAACTCTGTCAGTTAATTCGAACAATTATTTCTAAGAAAGTTAAACTAATTTAACGTTGGGATTTTTATCTCATTTCACTTATTCCCCCAAACGAAGAGTTAATGCCTTCGTCGTCAAAATACTGACGTTACAAAGTTAATGTTGTTCAATTTAATACACTTCGGATGTTATCATTGTGAATGGTCGATAAGTCTGCCTGATCATTGAATATGAACATCATAATGCCATATTAAAATAACGAACAAATTACTGTTTTGCAGCGTGCATACACTGAAAGAAAAAGAATGGTATGTCCCACAAATAAAGAGCCCGACATGGTAATCTGAGGGTCGCGGGTTCAAATCCTCGTCACACCAGACATGCTCGCCCTTTCAGCCGTGGAGGCGTTATAATGTGACGGTCAATTCTACAATACGTTGATAAAAAAGTAGTCCAATAGTTCAAGGTGGGTGGTGATGATTAGCTGCCTTCCCTCTGGTCTTATACTGCTAAATTAGGGTTAGCTAGCGCAGATAGCCCACGTATAGCTTTGCGCGAAATTCCAAAATCCAGTAATGTATTTACACCTTTGTGCAAATTAAATGAAGTAAATGGTCATTTTACAATATTTTCAGCATGACGACCGGTGTAGGCTCGTTGCACCCGCTGATTTCCTTTAATAGTCATTTTTTCACACAGACGGCGTCATTAACTGTGCTTTGCAGTACGGTTGATCTATTTTTGGGATATATGACAAAATTTTGAGGAATATTACGTCATTCGAAATTGCGTTAGAAGGACAAGGAGACCAGTCAAAAAACAACTTCTTACCAACTCAATGAAGAAATGATGATATCAATGGAGTCTGAAATACAAGAACTGGACGCAAGAACAATGGAGTAAGGTGTTATTCAGTGACGAGACTCATTTCTTCGTACAGGGTCAAAGAAGTGTGCATGTTATCAGATCTCCAGGTGAGAAACTTTGAGAATCTCACATCAATCAGTTCGTAAAACATCCCCTGAAGAAGATGTTTTGGGGCTTTTTCAGTTACTATGGCGTCGGAGACTTAAATATCGTAGAAGGTATGATGCGAGGACCACAGTACATCGAAGTTTTGCAGAGAAGAGTCGTTCCAGAATTGGAAAAGAGATTTCCAAGATGGATCTGGCATTTTTCAGCAAGATCTGGCTCCGTGGCACACATCGAAAATTGTGAAGATTTTTATGACTACAACGCGAATAAAGGTGCTGGACTGGCCTGGAAACTCTCCGGACTTAAATTTTATTGAAAATCTTTGGGCGATTTGTAAAGAAAGACTTCGGGGAAAAGACTGTACTACGAAAGATAAGCTAATTGAGGCCATAATTGAGGTGTGGTACCGCGATCAAAAATTAGTAAAGATTGCAGTGAAGTCGTGGACTCGATGCCAAAGCGGATTAATGATCTTCTGAAAAATAAAGGCGGTCATATCATGTATTAATTTGTGAGTAATTTTTAGATTCTCAGAAATAAAACGCAAAATTTGAAAAAAATCGTAATTTTTAATTTTCCGTCTTGTTTCAATTAATTTGCACAAGGGTGTATTGGTACTGTTTATTATTTTCGACTGAGGGTCGCTAGGTGACTTGTTTGTTTATTGGTACAGCTTTATAGTTTCCACTAAGGATCACTATGTGGCGTGTTTATTTATTTGCACTATTTATTGGTATCAAGAGAGGATCACCATATGTTTTGTTGTTTTATTGATGTTTAATAGTATCTGCTAGGGTTTATTTGTTGTTTTTTTGAATTTCGCGCAAAGCTACACGTGGGCTATCTGCGCTATCTGTTAGGGCTCACTGGATAAATCTTCTCTCCTCTTGCTACTGATCTATTTCTTATAAAAAATCTCTCTTCACTTGGACAGAACGAAGAATGATTACAAAGTTGTTAATTGGATTTACTATCTGACAGTTTTCGTATTGTCATTATTAAAATGATGGTAATAATTCGTGACTAACGGAGTCTGGTGACAAATAGAAATCTGGTATACAGATTTAACTCAACCATGTTTTGTTTTGAGGATTTATGGGTGTGTACATCGGTAGTGTGAAGAAGGGTAGTAATAATTTTTTTTTTACAATTTGCATTTTGATATAAATCGACCTGGATTTTTTTTTTCTTTTCGTGAGACATGCAATCCAATGTTCCTGCTAAGTTTCTCTCATATCAGTGTTCCAGTGCATCGTTTGTGATGGGGCTGGCACAAAGGACTGCTGGTGACGCACCTCTCTCCTGCCCGCCGGTGTTATAGATATCGGCGGAAACTTAGGCCAGACGATAGTCGTTATTTCTGCATACCAGCTTATCCTAGTCGATTTAATTAAAGCAGCTTGTCCTGATCAACGGTAACATTTCCTCTTTCCAGCACCGACACATCGGTTGAGTTGTAATGCTTATCGGACGGGGAAAATATGACGTAGCTTTTAATATCAACGATAAGTGGTACAAGTTAGCCCTAATCTAGAACCAGAATGATAGGAATGAAAACGTTTATTGTCAGAATTTTATTTTGGACCAATTTACGGTTTATACAAATTTTAACGTTCATTTACATATCAGTTGATTTTGTTCTTGTCGTTATGGTTTGTCAAACAGAAGACAGTAATGATGATTTTCCAAGTTGTTGACGTAGTTGTTTCCTTTACACGTCTCTCAGTCACAACTACATCCAGCTCAGGTATCTTAAGAATTGCAAATCGAACTTGAGTGTAGGTCACGTATTGCTGTATATGATGGTTTTACAGTTTGTTCTGTTTACGCTGCTGAAGATACGCATAGAATATTTCTCAAAAATATTTCATTTTATTTATAAGAAAACTGGTTTTTCTAAATTGCTTTCCAGTCTCTTGAACCATGTAAGCAGAACCTCAGTTCTTGAGACACAACTGTTTGTTTGTAATTAAGCATAAAGCCACATAATGAGTTATCTGTGCTATGCCCACCGGGTGTATCGAAACCCAGTTTCTAGAGGTGTCAGTCCGCAGACATGCCGCTATGCTACTAAGGGACGAAACACAATTGTAAAAATATCTCTATATAATATTACAAAGTTTAAAATGAAAGCTATAACGATGTATCTCAGAACGGCTGGTATGGATAATAACGATGTATCTCAGAACGGCTGGTATGGGTGATAACGATGTATCTCAGAACGGCTGGTATGGGTAATAACGATGTTTCTCAGAACGGCTGGTATGGGTAATAACGATGTTTCTCAGAACGGCTGGTATGGGTTATAACGATGTATCTCAGAACGGCTGGTATGGGTAATAACGATGTATCTCAGAACGGCTGGTATGGGTAATAACGATGTATCTCAGAACGGCTGGTATGGGTGATAACGATGTATCTCAGAACGGCTGGTATGGGTAATAACGATGTATCTCAGAACAGCTGGTATGGGTGATAACGATGTATCTCAGAACAGCTGGTATGGGTGATAACGATGTATCTCAGAACAGCTGGTATGGGTGATAACGATGTATCTCAGAACGGCTGGTATGGGTGATAACGATGTATCTCAGAACAGCTGGTATGGATGATAACGATATATCTCAGAACAGCTGGTATGGGTGATAACGATATATCTCAGAACAGCTGGTATGGATGATAACGATATATCTCAGAACAGCTGGTATGGGTGATAACGATGTATCTCAGAACAGCTGGTATGGGTGATAACGATGTATCTCAGAACAGCTGGTATGGGTGATAACGATGTATCTCAGAACAGCTGGTATGGGTGATAACGATGTATCTCAGAACAGCTGGTATGGGTGATAACGATGTATCTCAGAACAGCTGGTATGGGTGATAACGATATATCTCAGAACAGCTGGTATGGATGATAACGATATATCTCAGAACAGCTGGTATGGGTGATAACGATGTATCTCAGAACAGCTGGTATGGGTGATAACGATGTATCTCAGAACAGCTGGTATGGATGATAACGATATATCTCAGAACAGCTGGTATGGGTGATAACGATGTATCTCAGAACGGCTGGTATGGGTGATAACGATGTATCTCAGAACGGCTGGTATGGGTGATAACGATGTATCTCAGAACAGCTGGTATGGGTGATAACGATGTATCTCAGAACGGCTGGTATGGGTGATAACGATGTATCTCAGAACGGCTGGTATGGGTGATAACGATGTTTCTCAGAACGGCTGGTATGGGTAATAACGATGTATCTCAGAACGGCTGGTATGGGTAATAACGATGTATCTCAGAACGGCTGGTATGGGTAATAACGATGTATCTCAGAACGGCTGGTATGGGTAATAACGATGTATCTCAGAACGGCTGGTATGGGTAATAACGATGTATCTCAGAACGGCTGGTATGGGTAATAACGATGTATCTCAGAACGGCTGGTATGGGTAATAACGATGTTTCTCAGAACGGCTGGTATGGGTAATAACGATGTATCTCAGAACAGCTGGTATAGGTAATAACGATGTATCTCAGAACAGCTGGTAATAACGATGTATTTCAGAACAGCTGGTATGGGTGATAACGATGTATCTCAGAACAGCTGGTATGGGTGATAACGATGTATCTCAGAACGGCTGGTATGGGTAATAACGATGTATCTCAGAACAGCTGGTATGGGTATTAATACTTTTTGACCTTTCTAGGTCATCTTCAGGTTAACAAAAAAAAAAGGAAAGCTGTAAAGGTTAAATAGCTTTTATTTATATTATTTTCGAGGAAGTTTGTGAAGAACCCGTAGTATCTTATTTCATTTTTTTCAGTCTGTAATTTCGATATGTTACAAAACTGAGGTCACGTGATACTTAAGCTGCATACCTTCTGTTCAATTAGTTTATTAAATTTGAAAATGCATTTTAACGAAACCTGCTTTTCTCTAGAACGGATTTTTAAATCATTATATCACAGACTTATATTATTTTCACCAAAGGTAAAGTTGAAAATATAAGTTGTGACATACTGGCCTAATGCACTTTGTAATTGGTCGTATCATCTGATGTGGACTGCAGTTTCGCTTATTTAAGGTTTTCAAAACAACTGTGGCCAGCATTCCAAAGAAATACAGTTAGCACTGTTGCTTGGTTTGTTTTAAATTTCGCGCAAAGCTACTCTAGGGTATTTGCGCTAGCCGTCCCTAATTTAGCAGTGTAAGACTGGAGGGAAGGCAGCTAGTCATCACAACCCACCGCCAACTCTTGGGCTGCTCTTTTACCAACAAATAGTGGGATTGACTGTCACATATTTACGCCCCTATGGCTGAAAGGTCGAGTGTGTTTGGTGTGAAGGGAAATTTGACGGAGATGATCAGTTTGCTTATGCTTTCTGCATATCTCACACATTTTGTGCTTTCATCTTGTGTACGGCTGTTTATGTTCCCACCTTTATTCAGTCTTTCATTGCATGATATAACTGTATATCAAATTACACGTATTCTCTAGACTATTCACACATTCTTAACGATTTATCATTGTTGAATTTGTGAATACTTTTTCATATATTCCACTAACTGTTTTTCATTTTACCAGTGTTATTCGAATTGTGCGTGTTCTTTAACATGTTTAAAGGATCTTGAAATGATCAAATCATACATACTATCCAGTTATTTTAGTTTGTCATGCTCTTCTGACAGACTTGAATAAACTATCTAGGTTTTTTTTATTCAACATTTTGGGGCATAATTATTATCAAGTAGGTTGCACATGTTCTAAGGTTTATTACACGTTTTCGTAATATGATCAAGTTGCAGTACTCTAAAGATATTTTTTATTAGAACTGCTAGTTCTTTTGATGTTCTCAAGGTTTTATTTCTGTTATTTTACCATTGATAACTAGCTTATAGATCTTTTTCAATACTTTCAAATAATTTAATGATGTAACCGTTGTTGATCGTGTTCCACTTGTTGTTTGCATTTTGAAAACGATTTTTGGACCTTATCACTTTGGATCAAGTTACCGTTGATTAGTTTTTTTGTTTGTTTGGGAATTTCGCGAGCCGTCCCCAGTGTAAGACTAAGGCAGCTGTCATCACCACCCACCGCCAACTCTTGGGCTTTTACCAACGAATAGTGGGATTGATGAGGGCGAGCATGTTTAGCGCGAACCCGCGATAATGCCGGGCCTGCCGTTGATTAGACCATAAATGTTATTTTCATTTATTACACGTTTTTGATTTCACATCTTTCGATCATTTGAGAAATATGTTGAAACATAAAGTTTTTAATCAAGTTGTACACAGTTTCATCATTTTCGATGATATTTACATGTTTTCTAGTTTGTTTGGTTTTTGCATAATGTTTGCTATTTAATTATTCTTAAATAGATTACGCGTTTTCTTATCATTTTATCATAGAATTTTGTGTTCTTTCTCTTAGCTAGTTTCAAAATGTTTTATAAATGTTCATTAAATTATTGTTATACTATCAATGTTGTACGCTCCTCGCTAGTACAGCGGTAAGTCTACGGATTTACAACCCTAAAATCAGGGGTTCGATTTCTCCTCAGTGGGCTCAGCAGATAGACCGATGTGGCTTTGCTATAAGAAAAACTCACACACGTTGTTGAGTTCTTGCTTTAGTTTTCAACATTTAAAAAAAATATTTCGAATCTTACTGCCTTAATGGTTCATGTAACCTTTATATTCTTCACATATTTTTGTGATCCTATTATAGTTGATTACACTATAAGTATCCTCTAGGTTATTGAAGTATTTATTAAGTTTCACGTGTATGAAGATTTCTTACACGTGTGTGAAGATTTTATCATTGTTGATATATTTGTTCTTTTGTCTTTCCACCTGCTGTTGAAGTTTATCGTGCTCGACCACCTGGCAAAATATCGAAATTGTTGAAATTTTCCTTTATGTTTCTCACACAGTTCCGGGATATTAATCTAGTTGAGGTTGCATATAAATTTTGTTTTCAAATTTTATTATTGTTTGAAGGTTGTATATATCCTCTAGATTGTTCACACTTTCTTTAGCTTTTATCACAAGTTATTCAGATGTTACACAATTTCCTTAAAGTTTTCAAATTTAATTATTGTCTTATTATTGTTTGAAAGGTTGTATATATTCTCTAGATTGTTCACACTTTCTTAAGCTTTTATCACAAGTTATTCATATGTTACACAATTTCCTTAAAATTTTCAAATTTTATTATTGTCTTATTATTGTTTGAAGGTTGTATATATCCTGTAGATTGTTTACACTTTCTTAAGCTTTTATCACAAGTATATATTCTCTAGATTGTTTTATTCATATGTTACACAATTTCCTTAAAATTTTCAAATTTTATTATTGTCTTATTATTGTTTGAAAGGTTGTATATATCCTCTAGATTGTTCACACTTTCTTAAGCTTTTATCACAAGTTATTCATATGTTACACAATTTCCTTAAAATTTTCAAATTTTATTATTGTCTTATTATTGTTTGAAAGGTTGTATATATCCTCTAGATTGTTCACACTTTCTTAAGCTTTTATCACAAGTTATTCATATGTTACACAATTTCATTAAAATTTTCAAATGTTTTGTTATTTTATCATTGGTAATCAGGACGTAAATGTTTTTGTTCTTCTTCTTTTCACGTATTTTATAGAATCTTATCTCTGTGGATGATGATTCTATACGTTTTTCATAATTGTATTTTTTTACACTCTCTTGATGCTATTTCATTTGATACTATCAGAGATGTTTTCTAGATTTTTCATGTTTTTATATCATCGCTGTTTTTTGTTCAGATTTTATACGTACTTTGCATTTTCTCAGGATCACTAGATTAACCATAACTGATTATGTTGCATGTTCATTAGATTGTTTACACGATTTTAGAATTCTTTCGTTGTTGATCACGTTTAATGAATTCTTTCTATTCTTAAACATTGTTTGATTTCACACTGGTTCATAATGTTCTGTGTGCTTTGAAAAAGATTATAAATTTTATTACTATCTATCAGCTTGCAAACGTTTCCCCACAGTTATCACATATCATTGTAATATTATTTCAGTTGATCGAGTTACACATTCTACCATTTTTGGAAAAGTTTACATGTTTTCTAAATTTTCACGATTTTTGAGTTCTTTTTACTGTTATTGAAATTCTATATTTTCTTTAGGTATTTTCGAACGTTCTTTTGAGTTTATGAGTTGTATTCACGTAACAGATATTCTCTAGATTTAAACAAAAACAAGTATTATAAATATTGTTCAGACTATATCACGTTCTGAATGTTTTACACGTTTACAGGTTGTTAATACTGTTAATCAAATTGTATAAGTTCTCTGGAATATTTTGATATAGTATTGTTACTGGTCAAATTTCAAAATTAATCGAGCTATTGTAAATATTCCTGATATATAACCACTTTTTATACGTGTTTTTACATTTTTTGTCACAATATTATCGTAGATCAGATTATTCATGTTATCCAGAGAATTAACAATAACTTGTGATATCATTGATAATCAGGTTCTATATGTTCTGTAGAGTTTAATTCTCGAGATCTCGTCATTATGGATAAGTTATACACGTTACTCTAGAGTTTTAACAATCTCTTGAACTGAAACCCGGCATGGCCAGTTGAGTTAAAACGTTCGACTCGTAATTTGAGGGTCGCGGGTTCGAATCCCTATCACACCAAACATACTCACACCTTCAGCCGTGGGTGCGATATAATATAACGATCAATCCCACTATTCGGTGGTAAAGAGTAGCCCAAGAGTTGGCGGTGGGTGGTGATGACTAGCTGCCTTCCCTCTAATCTTACACTGCTAAATTAGGGACGTCTAGCGCTGATAGCCCTCGAGTAGCTTTGGGCAAAATTCAAAACAAACGAACCTTTTGAACTCCTGGTAGACTAGCGGTAAATTTACACACTTAAAACATTTAACATTAGCCTAGGATTTATTCCATGGACAAGACATTGTGGCTTTGATTTAAGACAAACAAATAATCTTCTTAGGATGGCTGTTATGAGTATTAAAACTTTTATTAAAATAAAGTAGAAATCTCTTGAGATATATCATTGTTTACCAGACTGTTGATGTTCTTTAAGATGCAACATTCTCTTGAGATATACCATTGTTTACTAAACTGTTGATGTTCTTTAACATGTAACATTCTCTTGAGATATACCATTGTTAACCAGATTGTTGATGTTCTTTAAGGATGTAACATTCTCTTGAGATATACCATTGTTTACTAGACTGTTGATGTTCTTTAAGGATGTAACATTCTCTTGAGATATACCATTGTTAACCAGATTGTTGATGTTTTTAAGGATGTAACATTCTCTTGAGATATACCATTGTTAACCAGATTGTTGATGTTCTTTAAGAATGTAACATTCTCTTGAGATATACCATTGTTAACCAGATTGTTGATGTTTTTTAAGGATGTAACATTCTCTTGAGATATACCATTGTTAACCAGATTGTTGATGTTCTTTAAGGATGTAACATTCTCTTGAGATATACCATTGTTAACCAGATTGTTGATGTTCTTTAAAGATGCAACATTCTCTTGAGATATACCATTGTTTACTAGACTGTTGATATTCTTTAAGGATGTAACATTCTCTTGAGATATACCATTGTTAACCAGATTGTTGATGTTCTTTAAGGATGTAACATTCTCTTGAGATATACCATTGTTAACCAGATTGTTGATGTGCTTTAAGGATGTAACATTCTCTTGAGATATACCATTGTTAACCAGATTGTTGATGTTCTTTAAGGATGCAACATTCTCTTGAGATATACCATTGATAACCAGATTGTTGATGTTTTCTAAGGATGTAACATTCTCTTGAGATATACCATTGTTAACCAGATTGTTATTCTCTTGAGATATACCATTGTTTACTAGACTGTTGATATTCTTTAAGGATGTAACATTCTCTTGAGATATACCATTGTTAACCAGATTGTTGATGTGCTTTAAGGATGTAACATTCTCTTGAGATATACCATTGTTAACCAGATTGTTGATGTTCTTTAAGGATGTAACATTCTCTTGAGATATACCATTGTTAACCAGATTGTTGATGTTCTTTAAGGATGTAACATTCTCTTGAGATATACCATTGTTAACCAGATTGTTGATGTTTTCTAAGGATGTAACATTCTCTTGAGATATACCATTGTTTACTAAATTGTTGATGTTCTTTAAGGATGTAACATTCTCTTGAGATATACCATTGTTAACCAGATTGTTGGTGTGCTTTAAGGATGTAACATTCTCTTGAGATATACCATTGTTAACCAGATTGTTGATGTTCTTTAAGGATGTAACATTCTCTTGAGATATACCATTGTTAACCAGATTGTTGATGTTCTTTAAGGATGTAACATTCTCTTGAGATATACCATTGTTAACCAGATTGTTGATGTTCTTTAAGGATGTAACATTCTCTTGAGATATACCATTGTTAACCAGATTGTTGATGTTCTTTAAGGATGCAACATTATCTTGAGATATACCATTGATAACCAGATTGTTGATGTGCTTTAAGGATGTAACATTCTCTTGAGATATACCATTGATAACCAGATTGTTGATGTTCTTTAAGAATTTAAAATTCCCTTGAGATATACTATTGTTAACCAGATTGTTGATGTTTTCTAAGGATGTAACATTCTCTTGAGATATACCATTGTTAACCAGATTGTTGATGTGCTTTAAGGATGTAACATTCTCTTCAGACATTACCATTTCTGGTCAGGTTGAACATGTTCCCTAGAGTTATCAGATATTTGAACGTTTTGATTATTTTATTGATGTAAATTTTGTTTAGATTATTCACAATTTATTGTTTAGGATTCTCATGTGCTTTTTCTGACCATAATATTGTTTATCTGTTGTTGTTTTATTTCAAGTTGTTCAAACGTTCTAAAAGATTGAACCCTATTATAGGAAAACCTAGATTTTTTCAGAATATACTATACAGTAGTATGGGCAACTAACACTGTAGGGGTATGTGGTTGTTTGTTGTTAAGAGCATAGCTAGCTACACGATGGACCATCTCTGCTGTGCCCACCACGAGTATCGAAACCCAGTTTTTGGTGACGTAAATCTTCAAACTTTCCTCTTAGCCACTTGGGGATCCCTGCAGGGGTAAATGAATTATTATGATCTTATCAGATTTGATAATGATGTAAATATTGTGAACGTTGAATCATTTTTATATTTGATCAAACTGAACAAATTCGTGAAAGATTTTCTCAAAGTATTTAGATATTTTCATGAGTTAGTGACAAAAATATTAGAAATAATAAAAAGTGACTTAATTTCGTATTTGAATTTAACGTCATAATTACAAGCACACCAGTGACACAGCGTGATTTCTGCGGACTTACAATTCCAAAAACCGGGTATAATTTTTTCCAATTATCAATAGAGATAAAAATCACGATGCCATGCCATTTTTTATTAATTTTAGATACAAATATTAATAATATTTTTAATTTCAGTATTTTCCCATTTATTGCAACACTCAAACATATAGATTATTTTAAGATCTGTCCGGGCAAAGACCATGTTCAAAAACTTGCGCTTTGTGTGGCACGGCCCGGAATGATAAGGCGTTCCACTCGCAATCTGAGGGTCGCGGGTTCGAATCCCCGTCGCACCAAATATGCTCGTCCTTTCAGCCGTGGGGACGTTATAACGTGATGGTCAATCCTACTATTCGTTGGTAAAAGAGTAGCCCAAGAGTTAGCGGTGGGTGATGATGACTAGCTGGCTTCCCTCTTTCTTACGTTGCTAAATTAGGGACGGCTAGCGCAAATAGCCCTTGTGTAGCTTTGCGTAAAATAAAAAAAAAAACAAACAATTCTGTGGCACAGCGACATTTCTTCGGACTTACAACGCTAGAACTTGGGTTTCGATACTCTACGTGGGAAGAGCACAGATAGCTTATTGTGTACCAATATGCTTGATTACGAACAAATAGACATCCATTATTTTTATTGCTTATCGGTCAGTTATATTGTAATTTTGAAGTTATGATCCACGAACGCTGTATTATGTAATGTTATATATATGCATTACTATGTTATTCATTTCATTTAATGCAATTATTTTATTATCATTATATTATGAAGGTAAAACTATTAATCAGAGTTATTTTAACCTACGAAATACATAAAACTTCTAAGTGTTCAACTTCATAAAAACAAGACAGTAAATATATATATAATGCACACTCTCAGCCTGTGAAAAGCTCAAGCTAACAGTGTTAACATAAATTATTTATTGATTTTAGTGCAGGTTTTTCTGCCTACTGTATTTAGGTAACAGAAACTATTTTGAAATTAGCAAATTCACTATGTCCTGTTTAAAAAAAAAAGTGTTTTCAGCACTCGTTCAAATAATTATAAAGTTATGTATCTTAGATCACTTTATAGATTACTTTTATCTTCTATCCATTAGACCTAATTGGTCAATGGTAAGTTTACAGATTTACAACTCTAAAATCCGGGGTTTGACAGAGAAAATTCAATCCTTGGTTTAAATTTGCACTAAAAACAAATAAATAATCACACTTCTTGGAAATACGAATACAAAAAAACAGCCTTAAAACGCATAATTGTGCCATTGCGTTTGATGTTTTTAGTACTATTCAGTGTCATAAGTAGGCTTTGAAAAAATCAATCCAAAATTAAATTCTATCACAGCTGCGTCAGACCAGAGGTTCACAGTTCTTGACCCATTTGTAAACACTGCTCGCCAGTAGTAATCCAGTAAATGTCTTTAGTTCAAGGAACATATGGCTTATTAAAAGTTACTAAAATCAACTATTTATTTGCGAAATTTTCACACATTTCGAAACGCTGAATTGTAGAATCAATTAATCATGTCAATTATTTAAGTTTAATATCTTTTAAGCTTACAAAAAAGACTTTGGGGTTTGAAAGACAATCCCAGAAACTTTTGTTTCTCTTCATTTACTTTATCTGTTTTGTTCATAAATAATGACATATCGTTTTTCGTTTTTAAGCGAAAGTGTTTTGCGCAAAGGTTTATTAAACCCTTGCAGTATTTACCAAAACATGGATTTTATAAAGTGATTTTTTTTTACGTTTCTGGTATGTAGCAATAAAAAAATATTTCAATCAATGCAATGTTCCTGTTAATTTCTTGAAAACACAACGTCTAACCGTCAACAACTACTTTGTTTTCTTTGTAAATTTATTATCTCTACTTTCTATAACGTCCAGAGCTTTAGAATTCGCTCTGTATATTAGCCTATTTTTAGAAATGACTGTACAAGCACAAAACCGTGAGAATTTACGAAAGTAAAAATAAAGTTGAAATCAATAATATTTGCGACAATTTTGAACTTTTTGTATAATAAAAATATTTATCAACATTTCGAGCCAACCTACTTTATTAACTATAGATCCTTAACTAATAATATTCCTCAAATGTTCTTAAATCTGTGAAGTTTTATAAATCGCCTATTTCGGTGATAATAATTCTCGTGTAGTTCTTCTGTTTTTAACTTTAAGAAAATTGGAGTTTACCAGGAACTCCTCGCAGTTTTAATTTTAAACAAATAGGCTAAGCTCGGTTTTAGGTACTGCGATCATAATATATAAAACTAATATGAATAATTTTAATGCAAACATTAAATTAACGTACACGCAAGATAATTTTCATAATTATACACATAAAATAATTCTATTTTCCCAGTTTTTCGTTTTATTAGAAGTACTTTTTATATAATGAAATGTTATTAAAAGAATGTTGAGCACTGTTGACAGGAAATGAGTAAAACGGTCAAAATTTACATTATCAATCCAGTGCATTTTTTCTTCGAAAACGTGTTCAAATTCTGAATTTACTTTCTCTAATCTATTGTTCATTTTAAAATACATTAAATGTAGCTGCAGTAGTTACAAAAAACAACAAACAAACAAATAAAGAATCCGAAAACTAGTCTATATATAAAAGCAGATCGGGAAACCATCTTTCTTGGCATTCTGCCAAATTTATTCACTGTGTGTCTGGCCAATAGCTGTCGTCAGTCTTGATGATTGAACGCCCTCTTGTATAATAAAAATAAATTGAAACTATCGTTGTACCCGATGAAGTAATTTTTAAATACTTTTATTCTGTAGGTTTTTCATACGTTTAGTCAACCTGTCGAAATTTTATTACTAGGGAAGAACGACCTTAACAGTTACTCGACGTACGAAAGTAAAATTTTACCTACCATCTGAAACTTTAATTACTTTATCAACATAAAGCAAGCATTATTTGATGTGTTGCAATACAACAACAAAAACCAAACAATAAAAAACTACCTCCATTAGTGGCTTAGCGGTTTATAACTCGAATAGCCCGGTTCATATGTCCCTGGTGAGCATAGTATTGACAACTTATTGTGGAACTTTGCACTTAACAACAAACAAGAAAATCTTTCATGATGTAATTCGGAAAAGCTGCTATTCGTAAGCGTATTTGATATAATTCTGAATTGCGTTCTAATGAGGAACCTTAAACATATAAAACTATAAAACATTTTTTAAATTTATTCGATTGAAAATCTAAAACTATGTTGGAGTTACATCTTCAAATATCATTCAGTTATAGGGAAACTATTTTAACCATGTAAGTCAGAGATGTATATATATACAAACCTGCTAAGCCAGAGAGAGGTACGTACAAAACAACTAGAGTCAGATGTACGTACTAACAATATAAATTAGAGGTATGTACAGATATTCTATATCAGAAGTGAATGCAATCTAGATCAGAGGTATGCACAAACTATCGATATCACACACATGTATTAAACTTCGGACCGAAACCACCTCACCTTATAAAAGAAACTTGGTAAAGAATTGGTGCAAAGGATTACGAAGACTATTTCAAATCAAGTATGTTTGTTTTCACCCTCGTCCACAGTAGTTGCTTATCCTTAAAATATAGAAATTATAAAGATATTCCAAGGGTAAAGAATTTCTGTGACCAGTCGTTCGTGTGTAGTAGTAATTTACTACGTAATTACTGCAATACGATATTTTCAATCGCGTGGCAACGACGACACTCGCAAGCAAATTATTTACTACACATGCATACATATATTTATTTAACAGTCGTGAATTATAAACTATTCTCCGTTTCGGGCGTCCGGGCTCTTGAACAATACCGTTTCTTAATTACACTTCCAGTAGGTGTGGTTTGTTTTGAATTTTGCGCAAAGCTACATGAGGGCTATCTGCGTTAGCCGTCCATAATTCAGCAGTGTAAGATTAGAGGGAAGGCAGTTAGTCATCACCACCCACCGCCAACTCTCGGGCTACTCTTTTATCAACGAATAATGGGATGGGACTGACCGAAACTAGCACGTTTTCTTAGCTATAGAAACGATGAGTACAAGCTAGCAAACGTGTCATTCCTGATGAATAGAAGAAAGAGGCTGAAAAAAATACTTACTTGTGCGCTGATTATTTTCTTACAGATAGATACCGATTTTATTGGCGACATTTGAAATATTTATTAACAGGCTAAATGCCGGAGCTACGAAGGCAAGGAATTATATTTGGTCTAGTGCTGACGTGAGGCCCTTGTCTAATTGCCATTAAATTTACACCTATTTGACAGTAGACTTAATACTAAATTTCATTGAATTGTATACAGCCCAGGGTGAAGCAGTCAACCAACCAGGACATATATGTCTATTATTAAGTATAGATGTTTAAGCTGATAACTATTTGAAGCTCTGATATTAAGCTAATATTTAATATTTAGACATCTAGAAGTCTGCATTTTATTTTATACTTCAAAATTATCAAGACTGGACAATCAATAATGGTATATGGCCTCTCTATTAGACCTATATCAGTATTATAAATTTATAACATATCTGCCCAATTTATTCGTTTGTTTCTTTATTCAAAACAACATTGGTTAAAATTTGCCCTAGTTTTGAGTATTGTCAGACACAAGGACACTATTGCCACAAAAATAAATTATCAAAATTAGGTATAGTGGTGAATTTATATAGATAACATTAAGTTTCAGAATAGAACATAACACGCATGTACACCGCCTAATGAACACTGACGGCCATGACAAGCTGATTTCCGACAACCATATTGGTTGCTAAGCGGTAACTAAGAGCGATCTGTCGGAAGTTACGTCAGTGAGAAAAGAAAATGATTAAGATAGTTATCCCTAAATCTACAGTCTGCACTTTTGGTTACTGAATGATATGAGAAAGATATCAAAACCTAGATTTTTAGACTATATGTGTTTTTTTTTTTGTGAAAACCAAACACAACGAATTTAGTATTTGATAAGTTTCGCATCATTAAATTCTTAGTTTGAATATTATCTTTAAATAATTACATCTATGCAGATATGATAATTACGTAAAACACACACGAAGTTTAAAATATCAAAGAAGCTCTAAACAGACTATATTTTCCAGGTTTTTAAATGACACTAGTTATTGTAGGAAAAATCCTACTCACAAGAAGGTTAATTCGAGTACTGGCTACAACAAGTGCCTTCTTCATTTCTATGAAGATATCAACATGTTCCAAAAGTGGGTTTAAGACACATAAGTGTTCCGAAGTAATTATGCTAAATGTCTTGATATTCGCTTAATAGGATGATGTCTCTATATGCCATGAAGTTACACAGTATTACTTTTATAGATGATAAAGAAAAAAAAAACTTCCTCAAAGGCTCTAAGAGCAAAAACATTATTCATATTTCACGAGAATTCTACTTTCTTGACTAAATGATATTTGATGTTCTCATTTTCAGTGGGAAAGATCTTCCTGTTGTGAGAATTTCACTATCTTTAATAAAGTGTCTTTTTCTTTTCTTGAAGATCACTTCCTCTAGAGAGGTCATTGATGCATTGATTCTCGGAGGGACTGCATTGACGAGTTCCTTCGAGAACGTTTATTTTGGTTGATGCGCAGGACAGCAACGAGAACATTTACTACCTATAGAAAAAGCCAGAAGTCAAAGTTACTAACTGCATAGTGACATAGTCCTCTCTATGTTGTTGAATTAAGCAAAACAAAGAATGACGTAAGTTAATATTAAGTAGGAGTAAGTTTGATTCAGAAGTAGACAAATACCTTTTGATGTCAACTCTATCATCACAATATTATGATATTGATGAAAAGTCTTGGTCTAAAAAACAACCTTTTGAATGAACATCAATCGGTCGTAAAGAACTGAAAACGTGGAAGTACAAAGATGTTTTTAACTTTAGCAAACGGATTTATTTAAAGTCGTCAGGATTAATTGGTTTGTTTGAATTTCGCGCAAAGTTACACGAGGGCAATCTGTGCTAGCCATCCCTAATTTTGCAGTGTAAGACTAGAGGGAAGGATGCTAGTCATCACCACCCACCGCCAACTCTTGAACTACTCTTTTACCAATGCATAGTGGGATTAACCGTCACTTTATAATACCCCCACAGCTGACTGAAAGGGCGAACATGTTTGGTGTGATGGGGATTCGAACCAGCGACCCTCAGATTACGAGTCGAGTGCCTTATCCGTTTGCCCATGCATCCTAAAAGGAAAATGTAAATAAGAAAAATAATCTTTATTTGGCTAGATCCGAAAGAGGACCTTGGTAAGGACAACAAATATATAAAACATTTCTTAGCTAGCAGAGTTTAAAGTAGGATGTTGGTGGGGGAAAAAATGGATAAATAAATAAATAAAATTTATCTAAACTGGGTGGATCAAGAGCACGATCATTGTATGGAAAATATAAATAAAGAAAATTTTTCTTAGCTGGTTTGGATTGGGCCTTGGTACGGAAAATATAGATAAAAATATTCTTAGCTTTCAAAATCTGAAATAGGACCTTAGAGTGGAAAATATAAATGAATAAACCTTTCCGTTTCGGCCGGGTCCGAAACAGGGCCTTGGAATTTGATACATTGGCTAGGTTTGAAATGGAACCTTAATATAGAAAATATTAATAATCAAGCTGCTTACCCGTCCCTTTCCTGGGTTATGAACTGAAAAACTGAATGGATGTTATGATAGATAGCGCAAAAATTTCAACTTTTACACAATTTATTTATAATATAGCATATTATTAGAATATTCATTATTACCCCACCAAAAATTTCTTGTTTTTTTTTATGCTTAAAGAGCTCAGTATGTATATACTTAAAACAACGCATACACTGAGCAATGGTCAAGGTGACTTTGTAGAAAGAAGTAGCGACTAAAGCAATTGCGGTTGGTGTGTTCACTGCCACCCGCTTTTAAAAATAAACTCTTAATGTCCTTCTACAGTGTTTCACGTTATTAATTAATAGAGAGTCACTGGCCGCAGAAATGTCTTACGGGATAAAGTTATAAGGTCACGGGTTAAAAGAGCTCTTAATATCATACCAGCTGTTGGAGTAAAAACTTCAGCTGACTATGTGTGGTATCGCATAGTGGTAGCCTTTATCTTCATTTCATTCCTTCATAGAGTGCTGGCACACTCTTTGATACATACATATATATATATACATGTGTGTGTGTGTGTGTGTGTCTGTATGTGTTTTTCTTATAGCAAAGTCACATCCGGCTATCTGCCGTGCCCATCGAGGGGAATCGAACTCCTGATCCCGTAGACTTACCGCTGTACTAGCGAGGGGCTTGAGATATACAAGACGTTTGTTTAATGCCCTCTCTCTGTGCTGTGTATGTTGTGCCATAGAATAGAAAATTTAATAAAGTCTTCTTTTCTACCAATGTAGTTAACGTCAACTTACGTAAAAAGTAATAAATGCTGAATAAGAGAAATAATGAGATGGATGGGTTGTAACTCCCTCTTTAACATTCCCATTGTTCCAAACTATCATCCTACAAAGTTTGGCTAATACTGGCCTAATGGCGTAGTAGTAGCTAGAAAAAAGACAAACAGACAGAAACCCAAATGTTTTTGCTTTACATATATAGAGATAAAATTTTCTTAGTTATATAGATCCAAAGTAGGACCTTGGGATAGAAAAATATCAAACCGGAACTCATCTTATTTAGCTTGTTACCTTGAAGGTTTTTCCCATTTGCTATTTGCCACATTTTTTGTTTTCCCAAAAGAGAATGGCCCAATTGTGCGGGGTATATTTTTGTAGCAATGGGCTACGAATAATAAATTCTCGGAATCACAGTATAACTACTTAGTCACGGCTACACTGTAAGCACAATTTTGAAACACAGACTTCTAAAATCGATATTTAAAAAAATATAGATTCTCATACATATGATAAAAGACAGTGATTAAGTTCAGCCGAAAGTAATTGTAATATTAGCAACGAGAAAAAAGGGGAAGGGGACATAATGTAATCCAGTTATGCATCAAATGTTAAATTACATTTTTTACATACATGAAGCAGAATATACTATTTTTACCACAATTACTATAAGGTGATTTTATTCCAACAAAGTATTGAGTATTAATTGTTACATTTTGGACATGTGTACAACAAGTTTCTCAAATTAGTATAAACTGACATTTCGAAAAGATGAACTAGTCCCAACTTCGAGAGAAAATGTTCTTTGTAATAAATTTAAATTCTCAATAACTTCGATAATTACATATAGTTCTAGAAATAAACAAAAATATCGAAATTTAAAGAAAAATCAGTAATTACGGGAAAGGATTGAGTCACAGGATAAAGCTGGAAATAAATGGGTAGTGAAATTTTCCTGCTTATCAAAAAAAATTTAAATGAACAAGTAGCAGATGAATTAGCGACCGTTGTAAGGCTTTTCTAAAGCAAATGACATAAAACTATTAAATGAGAAAAGTCATTACGACGCACGTGAACGGTTATTTTAATTAAGGGTATCTTTTTTATACGGAAGTCTAGAAGATACCATAAATTGAACACTTTCTCAGATCGTAACAATAGTAGAACCCACTGGTAGGCTTTGTATTGTCCGAATTAAACACTTTTCAAAATAAACTTATAATTTTCATTAAATAAACTACGAAAAGTCAAACATAGGCCTGATTGTGATAGAAATATAGACTTATCTTATAAATTGATTTTACTGTCTTTATAGTTGTTACAAGACAAATACGTGAAAGTTGTTCAGTTTTGTTGTATAATTTAAAATTAATATAGTCATAATAAATTTGTATTGATGTTAGCGCTATCTGTTGGAGCTTGGAATATAACTTAGCAAACACATTATGTTCCAGAAGCCCTAATAAAGGTTGCTACTTTGAATAAACAAATATTTTATCTGAACCGTAAACTTGTTATAATTAATTTCTTAAATTTTTGATTATGAAAAAACTAGTTTGTGATTATTTGCGAAAAAAAGAATCTTATCCTTTATTCCAAAACTGACCTGAAGAAGGAGGACTACACCAAGAGCAGCAATCCATATGATTTTATTTTGATAAAACCACTCCACCAGGTATTCCTTGCACCCCACCTGAAACTAGATAAGGTTGGCAGAGTGCTATTACTTAAAAAAGTAAACAAGGAGATCAACTAAGATCAACTAATGACTATATGTTTTGGGAACTCTGATTTTTTAAAATTATCTTACCTCACTCAAATTTTGCGTTATGCAGAATCATTCTGTTTCTGTTTCAAAAATAAATCAATAAATAAATATTTTAGAAATTAATGCAACGCTAACGAAAAACTACGCAATCTCATCAAGTTATCAAAATAACTAAATACGTTTTTCTTAACATTTCGCGAAAATAATATTTTCTGGTAACGCCAAAAGCAGACGTTTACTAAACCTAATTATCTTTTTTTTTTTTGAGAGAGAGAAGGAAAGAGTTTGTGTTAATAGCATAAAGTTAAACAACGAGCTACCTGTGCGGTGCCAATCACGGTATCGAAACCTAACTTTTAGGGTTTTAAGCTTTCAGTCTTATAAGTAATGGTGACAGTCACTGAACCAAATCTGTGTAGATACTAGTAAAGTTGTAAGAATATCACAATAGAAGATTAGAATGTTACAACGGTCTAAAGAGTGATATAAAAGTATTATTAACAATGAAACGTTAATTAATATACATTCTGTACAACGTGCTAGTAACACGATAAATTGTTAAAAGTGAAGTGTTTTACTGACATTTAACGGCCCAGCACGGCCAGGTGGGTTAAGGCGTTCGACTCGTAATCCGATGGTCGCGAGTTCGAATCCCCTTCGCACCAAACATGCTCGCCCTTTCAGCCGTGGGGGCGTTATAATGTGACGGTCAATTCCATTATTCGTTGGTAAAAGAGTGGCCCAAGAGTTGGCGGTGGGTGGTGATGACTAGTTGCCTTCCCTCTAGTCTTACACTGCTAAATTAGGGACGGCTAGCACAGATAGCCCTCGTGTAGCTTTGCGGGAAATTCCAAAACAAACAAACAAACTTATCTCAGTATAACGAACAAGTACTGCTTCATACTGAAAGGAAGATTACTTGGACTACATTTAACTTAGGGAATTAAAGTTTAGTATTACAGAACAGTTATATGAGAAATGTCTTGTTAATGAAACTGTTAGGAAGAAACCCAAGTAGCCACTATATTATCACTTACTTCTTCTAGTTTGGCACGTGTAAAAAGGGGACAAAAAAATCGTTGTTCTGGTGATCCGTTGTTGCTGCGCTTAACGCAATAAACAAAATGCTGTTAAAAATGATAAAGAACTGCAAAAAAAAGCTGCTCTTAATACGATATTAGGCCTAGGTTAGTTTCAGCACATAAATTATAATATATTTGATGTCTTCTGTTATCTTTAAAAACAAATATTTATTTCATTTACCTTACTTAAATCCGTCTCAAACTTCAGAACATTTGCACTAAACGAGCTCTCCTTTAAGTAACAATTGTTATGGCTTGTTTCGACATCTTCAATGAATTCTTTTGGTCCAAGAAACCCACAGCATTTAAACTGAAATAGGAAAGTAATAAACAACAACTAGTTAAAGAAACAAGACACAAAACTTCCAATATACGACTTTTAGCAAGATTTGATTCACGTTTGAAGTAGTACGTTATACAAGTTGAGTTTCCTACACATTATACGTGTACGTCAATCAGCAGGTACGTTTAATAGAAACGTATTTTTATTTAATTTTTTTCAAGTACAATTATATAGTTATATTACTGAAAACGATGCATAATCTACAAGAGGCAAACGAATATCAAGGCCATGTTCTAGAATTATTGAGCAAAAAACATATATTACAATACAATATGTAGGGTGTGTGCATATACATATATTTATAAGAAGGTATTGGTATCAACCAACTTTCATTTATCTCACACTTCGCTTGATTATTGCGTAATAAATAAATACAGTGTATACACGAAGACGTCAGAACTAACAGCATTTCAATTATTGCTAGTATTGTTACAGAGAATCGCAGTACGAAAATAACACAGTTGAAACTTGATTTTTAAAAATGGGTTGAAAGAAATGGTTCGACAACTCGAAACGACCAGCCAAACAGGTGGAATAAAAACTGATACTATATTTCTTTAACTTTTAATATGATCTAAATGTCTGATGAGGGTTAACGCAGATGTGATAAAAGATTAAAACGACCGAGTAATAATTGAGTGGATTACTGCTTAGATTAAAAGTACTGCTTTCGTTGACAAATATGATTTCTTAAAAATATCTTATAAAAATTAAAGGTAAGAGTAAGAAAAGTGTGCGGTCACGAATATTAGAATTTTCGCGTGTACACTGTGTATATATCGCGAAGTCCGTTAAGCAAGTATTGTATCCAGTGGAAATGGTTAATGATTTCAATAGAAAAGTAGTGAGAGAATGGTAAAGTTTGAACTCTAACCCAGATAATTTATAAAACACCAAGTCCAATCTAATTCGCATTGTATATTA